>NW_026728140.1:0-300000 GCF_030684315.1 Stegostoma tigrinum
AACACCTCATCTTCACCATGGACGTCCAGTCCCTATACACCTGCATTCCGCATGCAGATGGCCTCCAGGCCCTCCGCTTCTTCCTGTCCCGCAGGCCCGACCAGTCCCCCTCCACCGACACCCTAATCCGCCTAGCCGAACTCGTCCTCACCCTCAATAACTTCTGTTTTGACTCCTCCCACTTCCTACAGACTAAGTGGGTGGCCATGGGCACCCGCATGGGCCCCAGCTATACCTGCCTCTTTGTAGGTTATGTGGAACAGTCCCTCTTTCGCACCTACACAGGCCCCAAACCCCACCTCTTCCTCCGGTACATTGATGACTGTATCGGCGCCACCTCTTGCTCCCCAGAGGAGCTCGAACAGTTCATCCACTTCACCAACACCTTCCACCCCAACCTTCAGTTCACCTGGGCCATCTCCAGCACATCCCTCACCTTCCTGGACCTCTCAGTCTCCATCTCAGGCAACCAGCTTGTAACTGATGTCCATTTCAAGCCCACCGACTCCCACAGCTACCTAGAATACACCTCCTCCCACCCACCCTCCTGCAAAAATTCCATCCCATATTCCCAATTCCTTCGCCTTCGCCGCATCTGCTCCCACGATAAGACATTCCACTCACACACATCCCAGATGTCCAAGTTCTTCAAGGACCGCAACTTTCCCCCACAGTGATCGAGAACGCCCTTGACCGCGTCTCCCGTATTTCCCGCAACACATCCCTCACACCCCGCCCCCGCCACAACCGCCCAAAGAGGATCCCCCTCGTTCTCACACACCACCCCACCAACCTCCGGATACAACGCATCATCCTCCGACACTTCTGCCATCTACAATCCGACCCCACCACCCAAGACATTTTTCCATCCCCACCCCTGTCTGCCTTCCGGAGAGACCACTCTCTCCGTGACTCCCTTGTTCGCTCCACACTGCCCTCCAACCCCACCACACCCGGCACCTTCCCCTGCAACCGCAGGAAATGCTACACTTGCCCCCACACCTCCTCCCTCACCCCTATCCCAGGCCCCAAGATGACATTCCACATTAAGCAGAGGTTCACCTGCACATCTGCCAATGTGGTATACTGCATCCACTGTACCCGGTGTGGCTTTCTCTACATTGGGGAAATCAAGCGGAGGCTTGGGGACCGCTTTGCAGAACACCTCCGCTCAGTTCGCAACAAACAACTGCACCTCCCAGTCGCAAACCATTTCCACTCCCCCTCCCATTCTTTAGATGACATGTCCATCATGGGCCTCCTGCAGTGCCACAATGATGGCAGCCACCCAAAGGTTGCAGGAACAGCAACTCATATTCCTCCTGGGAACCCTGCAGCCTAATGGTATCAATGTGGACTTCACCATTTTCAAAATCTCCCCTTCCCCCACCGCATCCCAAAACCAGCCCAGTTCGTCCCCTCCCCCCACTGCACCGCACAACCAGCCCAGCTCTTCCCCTCCACCCACTGCATCCCAAAACCAGTCCAACCTGTCTCTGTCTCCCTAATCTGTTCTTCCTCTCACCCATCCCTTCCTCCCACCCCAAGCCGCACCCCCATCTACCTACTAACCTCATCCCACCTCCTTGACCTGTCCGTCTTCCCTGGATTGACCTCTCCCCTCCCTACCTCCCAACCTATATTCTCTCCACCTATCTTCTTTTCTCTCCATCTTCGGTCCGCCTCCCCCTCTCTCCCTATTTATTCCAGAACCCTCACCCCATCCCCGTCTCTGATGAAGGGTCTCGGCCCGAAACGTCAGCGTTTGTGCTCCTCAGATGCTGCTGGGCCTGCTGTGTTCATCCAGCCTCACATTTTATTATCTTGGATTCTCCAGCATCTGCAGTTCCCATCATCTCTGACATCAGCTTCCCTGCGTCTCTGATGCTGCTTGTCCTGCTGTGTTCATCCAAATCAACACCTTGTTACCCCCCATTCTCCTTTGTTTGTGTTTTCTTGCTCTTCCTCCCTCCCTCTGATTCTCACCCCCTCTCTCACCTCTGCTGGCTCTAATTTCACTCCCTTGTCATGTTCCCTTATTTCCATCTTTCTGTCCCTTCTCTCTCTCTCTCCGCCCACAAACTCACTCTGGCTTTATTCACAGAGAGTACAAGAGGAAAGGAAACCAAAGCACGCAGCGCCTTCGGCTGAGAGAGAAATGAAGAACTGCCGGAGATTTTCCAAACCCTGACACAGGGGTTGCCTCTCTCTCTCTCTCGACAGTCTCTGTGACTGCCCCATCAAACCCCACACCCATTCCCGTCCCATGGTGTCTCTCCACAAACCCACCTCCGGTTGGAAATGCAAACACAAGTTGCTGGAAATGCTCAGCATCTGTGAAGAAAAAGTCCCGAGGTAGCGTTTTGGGTGCGATGACCCTTTCCCTCAGAGCTCCGGCTGGAAATGCTCCAGCCTCTGAGACAGGGTCCCCTTGAGGTCGGAGAGCTGCGGCTCCACCTCGGCTGTTCGCTTGGCATCAGGAGCTCCCCTCAGCCCCTGGAAGGGGTATGATCACCCCCTAACCTTATACTGACAGTGATTGTGTCCTTCCCTCATCCCCGGGAGCCCCTCCTGCCTTCTCACCTTGTTGCCGGGGTGCTATTTGACTACGGAGGGCTGTGCGATAAAGATCCTACTTCCCACAGCGGCAGGGGGAGGGGGCATCCCTTCGCTCCTAAAACACCTCCTCCCATCCAATCTTGTGGCAATGGCTGTTCGGCTGCAGAAAGCGGCGCTGCCCGTGACCCCAAACCTCCCTACAACACCCCTCTCCTAATCCGACCCTTTTGCAGTAGCTGTCGGCCACTCAGTCACTGGGCTGTACAATAGTGACTCTCCCCATGTCCACTCACTTCCAGGACGGCTATCCTCCAACCCCGACCCCATCCCATCCGCCTCCTTCCCTTTACCATGTGGTACGAGAGCTGCAGGCTGGTCGGCTACGGAAACCCGCGCAAGGCTGGATAATAGACACCCTCCCAATGTCCCCAGCCTTCCCCTCACCCGGGGAGGGGAATTCTCACCCCCAAAACATCCATTCCCAACACCTCGCTTTGGGATCGGAGCGGCGCACGATGTGAAACAGGGACCGTGCTCATGTCCCCAATCCTCCCTTCACCCCAAACCACCACCCCCAGCTTACCTTGCAGTAGGACATAGTTGTAGGCTGCTCAGCTATGGAAGGCGGCGCGGACCCGTGGCCGGATGCTCGGGGAGCGCGGGCTCGGTGCCAGGCAGCTGTGCCCAGGCGCCGGGTGAAGAGGCCTTCTCCCACCTTGGATCCCCGCTCCCGACGCAGGGCCGAGCCACTGAGCAGCGAGCGCTCCAGCAGCCCGGATGCCTGCTCCCAGCCCGGTGGTCATGCTGGAGGCCGCTGGAGAACATGAGGTTGTAGGGGTCCGGGAGCGTGGTGCGATGATCCCCGCTGCCGAACACCTGGGTCCTCAGAACCCTCCTGGGAAAAGGGATCCAGACAGCGGACTCGTCGCCGAGGGAGAGCGGGGGAAAGGCGTGAGTAGGAACAGGAGAGGAAGGGGATTTACTGAGAGGGAGAAAGAGACAGACTCTCTGTGTGTGTGTGTGTGTGTGTGTGTGTGTGTGTCTGTGTGTGTGTGTCTGTGTGTGTGTGAGAGAGAGAGAGAGAGGGGATCAGAAATGCAGTCTGATTGCGGATGGGTTGGGTTTAAATAGAGATTTTTAAACTTCGTTCAAAAAAACTCACAATGCTCCCTGCTGAGCGGGTGGAGAGGCTCGGATCGAGAGGAAGAGAGACACAGGGGTCGGGGGAGAGGGGACAGAGAGAGGTTCACAGGGAGAGACGGAGAGACAGGGGAGACAGGGGAGAGAGAACGGCAGAAGCACACACAGAGGGAGCCAGATACAAGACGAGAGATAGAGAGGGGCGCACACAGAGACCAAAGAGACAGAGTGAGAGAGGAGAGAGACAGAAGTGCACAGCGAGGTGGCAGAGACAAGACGACAGAGAGAGACAGAGACACAGAGTGAGGCACACACAGAGAGATGGAGAGACAGAGATTGTGTGTGTGGCGGGGGGTGGGTTTGGAGAAAATGGGAGAGAGAGAGACAGAGTCGTCGAGTTGTACAGCAGGGAAACAGACCCTTCAGTCCAACTCCTCCAGGCCGACCAGACACCGTAACTGACTTGTTCTGTTTGCCAGCCTGGAGCCCATATCCCTCCAGCCCCTTCCTATTCATGTGTCCCTGCAGGTGACTTCTCAATACTGTGAGTATAACAGCCTCTGTCACTCCTCTGGCAGTTCATGCCACACACAAACTACACTCGGGAGAACACGTTGGCGCCAAATCCCCCTCCCATCCTCTGAGAAAAGGAATCGGAAATGACATCACCAACCCAAGGAAACCGGAACACTTAAAGAGAAGGCGGGATCTAACTCGAGCGCTTCCCCGGATGCTCCCTGAAGATTTTACCCGGAATGGTGCCGAAACGTCTGCAAACTAACCTTCCAGCTCAGTGAGCAATCTTACATCCAGAACCTCAACCCTGAGCTACAAATCTTCTCAAAACTCGATAATGCTTTGCCACTTGATTAACAGGTGCATCCTTTTTTTAAAAAAAACTAAACTTTTTTTGCTGGATGTATGACTGACTGACCAGTGTTTATTGTCCTTCCTTAACTGAGCCTTGGGAGCTCTGCAGACCAATGCTATCAACGTGGATTTCACAAGCTCCAAAATCTCCCCTCCCACCACTGCATCCCAAAACCAGCCCAGCTCGTCCCCTAATCTGTTCTTCCTCTGACCGATCCCCTCCTCCCAGCTCAAGCCAAACCCCCATTCCCGACCTCCAAACCTCTTCCCGCCCCCTTGACCTGTCCGTCCTCCCCAGACTGACCTAACCCCTCCCTACCTCCACACCCACACTCACCTCTACTGGCTTCATGTCCGCCCCTTTTACTTAAGGCCAGAAGACATCGGAGTGGAAGTAGGGCCATTCGGCCCATCAAGTCCACTCAACCATTTAAATCATGGCTCAGGGGCATTTCAACTCCACTTCCCTGAACTCTCCCCGTTGCCCTTGATTCCTCGTGAGATCAAGAATTAGTCGATCTCTGCCTCGAAGGCATCCAACGTCCTGGCCCCGACTGCACTCCGTGGCAATGATTTCCACAAGCCCGCCACTCTCTGGCTTTACAATTGTCATCTCATTTCCGTTTCAAATTTACCCCCTCTAATTTTAAGGCTGTGCCCACGGGTCCTAGTCTCCCGGCCTCACGGAAACAACTTCCTAGCGTCCACCACTTCCGAGGCAGACATTATGTTGTAAGTTTCTATTAGATCTCCCCTCAACCTTCTAAACTCTGATGAGTACAATCCCAGGATCCTTAGCCGTTCATCATATGTCAAACCTACCACTCCAGGGATCATCCGTGTGAATCTCCGCTGGACACGCTCCAGGGCTAGTATGTCCTTTCTGAGCTGTGGGGCTCAAAATTGGACATGGTATTCTAAATGGGGCCTAACTAGAGCTTTATAAAGCCTCAGAAGCACATCGCTGCTTTTATATTCCAACCCTCTTGCGATAAAGGACAACATTACATTCGCTTTCTTCATTACGGACTCTACCTGCAAGTTAACCTTTAGAGAATCCTGGACCAACACTTCTGGATTCCTTTGTACTTGAGCTTTACGAATTTTCTCACCATTTAGAAAATAGTCCATGCCCGTATTCTTTTTACCAAAGTGCAAAACCCCACATTGAATTTCATCAGCCATTTCCTGGACCACTCTCCTAAACTGTCTAACTCTTTCTGCCGCTTCTCCACCTCCTCAGTACCACCTGCCTGTCCACCTATCTTCGTATCATCGGAAAACTTCGCCAGAATGACCCCGGTCCCTTCATCCAGATCATCAATACGTAAGGTGTACAGCTGCGGCCCCGACACCGAAACCTGCGACACCAATCGTCACCGGTTGCCATGCCGAAAAACAGCCTTTTATCCCAACTCTCTGCCTTCTATCAGACAGCCAATCCTCAATCCAAGCCAGTAGCTCATCTCGAACACCATGGGCCCTCACCTTGCTCAGCAGCCTCCCGTGAGACACTTACCGAAGGCCTTTTGGAAGTCTAGATAGATAACATCCACTGGGTTTCCCTGGGCTAACATACTTATTACCTCTTCAAAGAATTCTAACGGGTTTGGCAGGCACGACCTCCCCTTACTACATCCATGCTGACTTGTTCTAATCTGACCCTGCACTTCCAGGAATTTCAAAATCTCATCCTTGACAATGATTCAAGAATTTTATTAACTACCGAAGTCAGGTTAATCGGCCTGTAATTTTCCATCTTTTGCCTTGATTCTTTCTTAAACAAGGGGGTTACAACATCAATTTTCCAATCATCTGGGACTTACCCTGACTCCAGGGACTTTTGAAAGATCACATCCAAAGCCTCTGCTATTTCCTCAGCCACCTTCCTCAGAACTCTAGGATGTAGCCCTTCGGGGCCAGGAGATTTAGCAATTTTTAGACCTTTTAGCTTTTCTAGCACTTTCTCTTTTGTAATGCCTACCGTACTCAACTTTGCCCCCTGACTCTCCCTAAGTGTTGGCATACTACTCATGTCTTCCACTGTGAAGACTGACGCAAAGTACTTATTAAGTCCTTCAGCTACTTCCTTATCTCCCATCACTAGCCTTCCAGCATCAATTTGGAGCGGCCCAGTGTCTACTTTTGCCTCATGTTTGTTTCTTATGTATTGGAAGAAGCTTTCACTGTGATTTCTAATATGACTAGCTAGCCTACCTTCATATTTGATCCTCTCCTTCCTTATTGCTCGTCTGTCTCCTCTGCACCTATCTTCCCCTCTGTCCATCTTCAATCTGCCTTCCCCCTCTCCCTGTTTATTTCAGAACTGTCTCCTCCTCCCTCTTTTCTGATGAAGGGTCTCTGCCCGAAATGTCAGCTTTTGTGTTCCTGAGATGCTGCTTGGCCTGCTGTGTTCATCCAGCTCCACACTTTGTTATCTTGGATTCTCCAGCATCTGCAGTTCCCATTTTCTTTTTATTTTGGGGGCAGCTGCTGTCAATACCCACCCAAACAAAAGCTTCATTTGTCATTTTCAAAATTGGTAATAGCCCACAATCTGCTGAGTGAACAAAAAAAGTACCCATTTGCCTGTGACTCTCAGATGGATTTCTTTCCGATTTGTTTATTCTTTAATGAGACATAGCTGTTGCTGATTGTCCAGCATGAACTGACTTCTTGAACAGCTTCATGTTGCTGTACAGAGACCCACAATGCTGTTCCAAAAGAGATTACGAAGATTGACTCAGTAACTACCATTCATTTCCAAATAAGTTTGTGAGTAGCTTGGAGGTGATTTTTACTGGGGTTAGTGCTACCATGTCTGATGTCCTTGCCCTTGAAGATGAGTTTTCTAAGTCTGGAAAGGTGTGTGTCAGAATAGTGGGTAAAAAATGTGGCAGTGCATCTTGTACAGGGACACATTATTGTCTCTTGGAGTTGGCTGTGGAGAGAATGGATACGGTGCCAATCAAGGGGCTGCTTTGGCCTAGACTCAAGATTGTTTTCAGTGTTGTTGGATCTGCACCGTCATTGACACACTTCTGACTTGAGAATTGGAGGAGGGCTGCAGGCTTCGGAGTGTCAGCAGTTTCTACATCAAATCGCAGAGTCGTCTTGCTTTGTCTCTGAGTCTGTGGCCCCGAGTGATATCTAAAACCAGGTCATCTCTCTTGTGAGCTTGTTATTCTAAACTGGACATTGCGCTTTCTTTACTCAGAGAGTAGTAAGGGAATGGAATGCTTTGCTTGCAACGGTAGTAGATTCGCCAACTTTCGGTACATTTAAGTCGTCATTGGATAAGCACATGGACATACATGGAATAGTGTAGGTTAGATGGGCTTCAGATCGGCATGACAGGTCGGCACAACATCGAGGGCCGAACGGCCTGTACTGCGCTGTAATGCTCTATGTTCTAATGGTCTCTTCATTATAGAAAAGAGGTGATTGCATTTGAGCATGTGTGGAGGACATTCATCAGGATGTTCTGAGGGAGTGAAGCATTTTAACTCGATGGAGAGTCTGGATAAGTTTGAGATAACAGGAACTGTCAATGCTGGAGTCTGAGATAACACAGCGTGGAGCTGGAGGAACACTGCAGGCCAGGCAGCATCACTGTTTTATCTGGATAAGGTTGGCTTGTTTTCTTCCGAATAGGGAAGGTTGAAGAAGGTCCTGAAAAAATGGTCTGCATTCTGATGGGTCTCGGCGAGGGAAGCAGAACGACCATTCATGGGGTAGGAGGTCGGGGGGGCGGGGGGACGGGGGGGAAGAGATACATACGTTTAAGCTAAAAGGCTCAGAAGGAATTTCAGGAAAGAAAAGACACCCAGAAGGTGCTGGGGGTTTGGAATTCATTGTCTGGGACTTTAGTTGAGGTGGTGGATAATCTTTTCACATGAAAGAAAAAGGGTTGGTACAGCACTTAAAATGAAATAACATTCAAGGCAACGGGCCTATTGCTAAAACATGAGCCGAATGTGAACTTAGTGTGGCTTCAGTGGTGACAGACACAATGGAATGAAGTGCTTGTTCAATTCACACAGATGATCCCTGGAATGGTAGGCTTAACCTACGATGAATGGCTAAGGATCCTGGGATTGTACTCACTACAGTTTAGAAAGTTGAGGGGAGAACTGATAAAAACTTACAAGATAATGTATGGTTTAGAAGAGGTGGACGCTAGGAGGTTGTTTCCGTTAGCAGGGGAGACGAGGACCCGTGGGCACAGCCTTAAAATTCGAGGGGTTCAATTTAAAACTGAAATCAGACGACATTTCTTCAGGCAGAAAGTGGTGGGCTTGTGGAATTCATTGCCGCAGAGTGCAGTGCAGGCCGGGATGTTGGACGCCTTCAAGGCAGAGATCGACAAATTCTTGATCTCAAAAGGAATCAAGGGCTACGCGGAGAGTGCAGGGAAGTGGTGTAAAAATGCCCATCAGCCATGATTTAAATGGTGGAGTGGACTTGATGGGGCGAATGGCCTTACCTCCACTCCTCTGTCTCATGGCCTTATGGTCCAATTCTGGAGAATTCTCTTATTCTATGATTCTGGAGCAGGGGACAGTGAGTGGACAGCACAGGACAGTTCACCTAACTTCTCCTTTACCAATCTTCTATCTGCCTCCCAACTTCTCCCTATTTTTTTCAGAATCCCCTTCTCCTCCCCCATTTTTGAAGAAGGGTCTCGACCCGAAACGTCAGCTTTCTTGCTTCTCTGATGCTGCTCGGCCCGCTGTGTTCATCCAGTTCTACACCTTGTTCTCTCAGATTCTCCAGCATTGGCAAGTTCCTACTATCTCTTGAGGAAACTTACTTGTTTTTGCACCCAAACTGTGGTGAGAATGTGGAACGCACCGCCTGTGTGGGTGGTAGAGTCAGAAACCGTGATAACATTTAACAAGTCTTTGATTGGGCATTTGCGATGCCAAGGCATACAAGGCTCTGGGTCGAGAGCTGGGAAATGTGATGAGAATAGTTCGGGACTTGCATCTTGTGAGGGCACATACAATTTGCTGAACGGTCTGTTCCATTGCCATAGCACTCTATTATGCTGTCCCTCAATGATCCTGTGACAAGTAAGTGAAGGTTTACAGAAACAGATAGTTTTCAACGACAATGCCAAGAGGAAAAGTGATGCACAGGCAAAGTGCATGTAAGAATTTAACCAAGGATTAACACCATTCAAGAACTGGTATTTGTGCCAATGCACCAAACCTGCAGATGAAAATGCAGTGCCCAGTTTGATTGCAAACAGCAACAACCACCAGTTAGTAACATGATCAATGGAAATATCTGAATGCCTGCTGTTGTGATCTCAAGCATTTACCTGCGTCGAGTGAAATCCACCACCATAGTTCTGTTGCATCGTTAGCCACCTCGCAATCGGTGTTGCATAGTCAATATCATTCCTTGACAATGCTTGAAGCAAGGCATAAGCAGTGGTTTCCACAGTCATCGCAAAAGCCTATGCTGCTTCAATTGGATACGGCTTCTCGTCCTCCAACAATGGAGGCTTTCCAGGAACCAACATCAGAATCTGTCATTTGAGAAAGGGATTAGCTGAGAATAAAGTTTACATCATATAGATTTTTGTTTGCATTTCACCAACACAACAATGGTTTTGCTGGTCAAGATCCAGCATTATCTCACCACTGATGTCTGTAACATTCTCCATACTTTCCGCTCAGTGATGGGTCCTTTTTTTTGGGAAAAATAGGCACCTTCAAATGCAAATGAATCAAGGTGAGCTTTAGTTTCTCATCAGGCTACATGGCAGTTATTACAAGATGTTCTGAACAAAAGGTGAAGGAGCAGATGAAACCATTCACCAGTCTGGATGATCTTCTTGCCCTCATCCTGAGGAGGCATCACAGATCTTAACTTACACGCAACTCAAATTATTTCATGCAATGACAAGACTGAATGTTCCGGATACTGCAAATGCCATGGCACCTGGCAGCATCCCACAAACTGTATTGGAACAATGTGCCCCAAGGTCGCCACACCAACAGTAAATGTTTTCCAGTACATTTTTAAACACTTGCAACACTCACATTTCAGAGAAAGATGACCTATCATGTAATAGTCAGACAAATTGTGCTGACCAATTATGGCCTCAATGTATTCTCAATCATCAGCAAAGTAATGCAACATCTGGATGACAGTGCTGTCAAACAGCTGCACACTTAGGTTCAGTTTACTTTTCGTCATGCTACACTTCTCATAACCTCATTCAGGATTTACCACAAATACAATCAGAGATCCTGAGCTTGAAAAGGAAGGAAAGTGCAATCTGTCATTTCCACCAAGGCAACTTCTGATTGAATGTGGTGTGAAGCAGAGGAATAGGAAGTTGAGTCAGTGGCATTCACTGGATACCTGCACTGGTTGAAGTCACGTCTTCACTTGAACCAAAGTGGAGACATGAATGTTCATTGAATATTGTCCAGGTGTCCAGCAGAATTCATGACTTTTCCAACAGTGAAGTCAACGATGAGAAAATACAGTGAGACTTGGACAACGATCAGGCTTGGCCTGATAAAGGATAAGTAACATTTGCACCATACAAGTGCGAAGCAGCAATCAGCTCCAACAAGAGCGAATATGACCATATCACAAAATTCCATGTCCTTACCCTCACATCATCCTTACATTTTTTTAAATGTGCAAGTGTTATCCAAGCCATGCAGGGTAATGGGCCAGGTGTTGGAAATGAGGTTAGAACAATTCAGTGCTTGTCTTTGACTCTCACAGAATCCGTGAGCTTAAGAATTTAATTCTCCTGTACTGTAGCCCACTGAGGTGCTTGGCTATCCACTTAATCAAGGTTAACACTGATCTAAAACTAAACTGGAACGGTTATATAATCAGCAGCTGCCAGGTCCGTGGTACAAACCGCCCTGCTGTGGGACAGGGTCAGGCAAATCCAAGTGAGTGATAGTGGTTGGAGACTCATTCGTTGGGGGCATAGTTTCCGTAGCCACATTTGAGATACCAGGGCTGTGTGTTGCTTCCCTGGTACCAAGGTCAAGGACATCTCTGAGTGGTTGCAAGAAATTCTTAAGGGGGAGGGTGAGCAGCCAGAGGCCATTGTGCACATTGGTACCAATGACGTAGGTAGAAGGAGGGATGCGATCCTGTGGACTGTGTACAAGGAGTTAGCAAAGAGGCTGAAAGGCAGGACCTAGAGGGTAATAATTTATGGGTTGCCACGAGTGCCACATGTTAGTGAGTTAAGTCAGAGAAAGATAGGTGAGATGAATGCATTGGTTAAGGAGCTGGTACTGGGGGCAGGCTTTCAGGTTCATGAATAATTGCGACCGCTTCTTGGGCAAGGGGTGACCTGTGTAAGAGGGATGGGTTGCACCTAAACTGAACGGGAACAAATACCCTCACAGGGAGGTTTGCTAGTGCTACTTGGGAGGATTTAAAGACTGGCAGGCAGCTGGGAACCAGAGCAGCAGGTCAGCAAGTAGATGAATTGATGGCAGGTACATGCTAGGACCAATAAATCAGAAAAGAATGGCAGTCAGAGACAGGTACATGAACATGATGGCACGAACAAGCTGAAATATGTTTATTTCACTGCAAGGAGTATTACAGGTAAGGCAGATGAGCTTCGAGCCTGGATCAGTACATGGGACTCTGATGTTGAGGCCATTACAGAGGCTTGGTTGAGACAGAGACCGGACTGGGTGCTCAATGTTCCAGGGTTTCATTGCTTTAGACAAGATAGAGGGGAAGATAAAAGAAGGAGGTGCACTCCTAACCTGTGGGAAATGTTACATCTGCACCTGGAGAGGACATTCTGGAGGGCTTGCCCACTGAGGCAACAGAGGTAGCGTTCAAAAATAAGATAGACACAATCACTCTGATCAGATTAAACTAATAGCCTGCTCCCCTGTTGCCACTGACACACTGAGGAACAACTATGTAGGCAGCTTTTGAAACGATGCACTAACTCAGAGTTGTCACAGTCAGTGAATTTAACCTCCCCGGTATTGACTGGGACTCCCTTACAACAAGAGTTTAAATGAGGCTGAATTTGTTAAGTCTATCCAAGAGAGTTTCTTGACACAGTATGTGGATAGAAGATGGGCCATACTGGACTTTGTCCTGGTTAGGTAACTGGTGAGAAGGGTGGGAAAGCATTTTGGAAATAGTGATCACAACTCCTTAAATTTTAAGATTGCTATGAAGAAGTATAAGTCAGGACCTTGGGGGAGAGTAAATTATATCAGTTTTAGGTAGGAGCTGGGGAGTGTTAATTGGGAGGAGCTGTCACATTTGCCATATGGGAATTGTTTAAAGGCCTGCTTGTGAGTTTAGGATCAGGAAGGAGGAAGGACAAGGATGGCAAGGTAAAAGACCCTTGGATAATTGGGGAGGTTGTGAAGTTAGTCAAAAGGGAAAAACAAAAATATGTCAGGTTTAGGAAGCTAAAATCGAACAGGGCTGACATAAAGAAAGCAGAAAAAGAAAGGCGATCAAATGACCTTGGCAAGGAGGGTTGAAGGAAATCCCAAGGCATTCTGTGCATACATCTAAAACAAGGGGATAAATAGCAAGAAGGTACGACCATTCAGGATAAAGGAGGGAACTTGTGTTTGGGAGCAGAGGATGTGGGCAAGATCCTAAATTAAGTCCGTGCATCACTATTCACTCAGGCGAAGGGTGTGGAGGATAGTGGGATTTGTGTGGAGCATGCTCATATGATAACAGCATTTTGAAATCAAGAAAGAGCATTAAGGTGGATAAGTCCTCAGGACCCAATGATATCTCCTCAAGGTTTTTGAGCGAGGTGAGAGAAGAGATTGTCGGGGCATTCAGCAATATCTTTGTATCCTTGGTAGCCACTGGAGGGGTACTGGAGGATTAGCAAGTTGCTAAATGTTCTTCTTCTGTTCAAGAAGGGAAATAGGGTCAATCCAGGAAACTCTCGACTCGCGAGTTTCTCATCGTTCATTGGAAGCTATTGGAGAGAATTCTTAGGGATTGTATTTATCTGTATTTGGAACAACATGGCCTCATTCGGGACAGTCAGCATGGCTTTGTGCAGGGCAGGTCATGTCTTACTAACTTGACTGAATTTTTTGAGGAGGTGACGAATGTGATCAATGAAGGTAGAGCAGTGGATATTGTTGACATGGATTTTAGCAATGCTTTCAACAAGGTGCCTCATGATAGGATCATCCAGAAAATTAAGATGCACCGAGTCAATGGTGGCTTGGATGCTTGGATTCACAACTGGCTTGCCCAGAGAAGACAGAGGCAAGAGGTGGAATGGTGCTTTTCAGGCTGTAGATCCAGGACGATTGGTGTTCCGCAGGGATCTGTGCTGGGACCTCTGCTGTTTGTGGTCTATACAAAATGACTGAGGTGAAAATATAGATGGATGGGTTAGCAAGTTTGCAGACAATAGAACGATTGGGAGAATCAGGATGAGTGTCGACGTCATAAAAGGATACAGATCAGTTGCAGAAACGGCAAGTGGATTTTAATCCATTAAATGTGAGATGCTCCACTTTGGGAAATCAACTATTACAGAAAAATATACAGTTAATGGCACCCCTCAGTTCAGAATTGTTAAGGTGGGGATGCAGGTGCACTCAATCTGTTCATTGAGAACTATCGACGTGATATCACCTCAATTTCTCTGTTCCCTGCACCAAACCCAACCTACGTCCTGCCCAACTGACTGCCCTCCACGCACTCATATCTCACCCTGACTTTGTGATTAAGCCTGCCGATAAGGTGGTGCTGTTGTGGTCTGGTGAGCTGAAGTCTACCTTGCAGAGGCTGAGCGCCAGCTCTCAGATACCTCCTCCGACTTCTCCTGGACCATGACCGCACCGGGCCATTGTATCTACTACAGTTACTGATCTTGGTCTATCTGGTGATCTTCCCCCTCTGTTTCCAAGCTGAAAGGCCACAGCTCCCCACAGGTTGCTCCTACGTCCCCCTAAAAATCCACAAATGAGACTGTCCTGGCAGACCCATTGTTTCAGCCTGTTCCTGCCCCACAGAACTCATCTCTTCCGACCTTGACTCAATCTTCTGTCCCCTGGTCCAAGCACTGCCCACGTACATCCAGAAATACTCTGATATTTTACGCAGTTTTAAAAACATCAGTTTGCCGGTTCCAGCTGCGTCCTCTTTACCATGAACGTGTAATTCCTTTACACATCCATTCCCCACCAGGAGGTTCTTAGGGCTGTCCCCTTCTTCTTGGAGCAAAGACCTGAACATGCCCCTTCCACAACCACCCTCCTCCACTTGGTCGACCTCATCCTCACCCTCAACAACTTGTTGTTTAACTCCTTTCATTTTCTTCGGGTAAGAGGAGCAGCTCCGGGCACCTGCGTGGGCCCGAGTTAAACCTGTCTCTTCACGGGGTACGTGGAACATTCCCACCCACAACACTTTCTCCGATACATCAATGATATCATCCGGCTGCTTCTCTCTCTTGTCTGAAATTGGAAAACTTCATCAACTTCGCCTCCAATTTCCATCCTGCCCTCACTTTCACCTGCTCTACCTCTGACTCCACCCTTCCCTTCCTCAACATTTCTGCTTCCATTCCTGGGGGTAGGCTTCGCACTAATACCCATTACAAACTCTCTGACTCTCACAGCTACCTGGTCTATATATCCTCACACCCCACTTTCTGTAAAGACTCCAACCTCTTATCTCACTTCCTCCATCTCCATCGAACATGTTCTCATGAGGCCAACATCAACAAGGGAGCCTCCAAAATGTCCATCTTCTTCCTCAACTGAGGATTCTCCGGCTCCGTGGTCGACAGGGCCCTCAACTGTGTCCAACCCAGCACTTCTGCCCTCACCTTTTCTCTTCCCTCCCAAGATAGCAATTAGGTTCCACTTGACCTTACCTATCAACCCACATGCCCAAATCCATACAAACATCAGGCACCATTTCCACCACCACCAGCAGGATGCCGCCACCAGACACATATTCCCCTCCCCTCCCTTATCCGCCTTAACCGGATCACCAGGAGGAAATGCAAGCAGACACGGGGAGAACGTGCAAACTTCGCACAGACAATTGCCCGAGGCTGCAGTGCGAACCACTGAGCCACCGTGCTGCCCAGAATCTTGGTGGTGTGGATGAGCAGAGAGATCTCGGTGTCCATGTGTGTAGATCCCTGAAAGTTGCCACGCAGATTGATAGGCTTGTTCAGAAGGCGTACGGCGTGTTAGGTTTTATTGGTACAGAGATTGAGTTTCGGAGCCATGAGGTCATGTTGCAGCTGTACAAAACACTGGTGCGGCCGCGCTTGGACTATTGCGTACAGTTCTGATCGCCACATTATCGGAAGGATTTGGAGGGGGTTTATTAGGATCTTGTCTGGTGTGGAAGGAAGGTCTTATGAGGAAAAGCTTCGGGACTTGAGGCTGTTTTTGTCAGAAGAAGGTGAAGAGGCAACTTAATAGAGACATACAAGATAATCAGAGGATTAGATAGGTGGACAGCGATAGTCTTTTTCCTCGATGGTGATGGTGAGCACGAGTGGAGATAGGTTTAAATTGAGGGGAGATAGATATGGGACACATGTCAGAGGGAGGTTCTTTATTCAGAGAGTAGTATGGGTGCGGAATGCCCTGCCTGCAACAGGAGTAGATTGCCAAGTTTAAGGGCATTTAAATGAACATTGCTAAATATATGGATGGTAATGGAATAGTGTCGGTTAGATGGGCTTCAGGTTGGATTCACAGGTTGGCGCAACATCGAGGGCCGAAGGGCCTGTACTGCGCTGTAATGTTCTATGTTCTATGTCATAATACTTCAGTGAATTCTGGTTACCCTGCCGTAGGAAGAATGCTGTTAAACTATACAGAGTGCAAAAATAATTCCAAAAGGTCATTGCCGGGACTGGAGGGTTTACGAGGAGTGGTGGATAGGCTCGGACTTTTTCCCTGGTGTATCGGAGACGAAGGGGTGACTTTCCAGAGGTGTAAAAAATCATGATGGGCATTGATAAGGGGAATAACCAAGGTAGGGGAGTCCAAAGCTAGAAGGGAGTAGGTTCAAATGTGAAAGGGGAAAGATTTAAAAGTGACCCGACCGGCAACTTTTCCCACACAGAGGGTTGTGCGTGAATGCAATGAGCTGCCAACAGACGTGGTAGAGGCAGATAAAATTTCTGTATTTAAAAGACATTTGGACAGGTACACAATGAGGAAAGGTTTAGACGGATACCAAACGCAGGCAAATGGGACCGGTTAAGTTTGGGACACCTGATCAGTCCAGATGATTAGGAGTGAGGGTCCTGATTCTGTGCTGTATGACTCTATGAATCTATGACTGAAGAGCTAACTAGGTGTGTGGATGAGGGCAATGCATTTGACACAGTCTACTTGGGCTTCAGCAGAGCTTTTGACAAGATTCCCCATTTGAAGACTGTTAGAACAGGAAACAGTCCATGGGATCCGAGGACACATGTGCACAGGAAATCATAACTCATGTAATTTGAATGAGTTTTTTAAAGTAGTAATGAAGAACATTGATTGAGGCAGAAACATGGACGTATATGGGTTTCAGTAAGGCGTTCAAGAAGGTTCCTCACAGTAGTCCAAGAGGGAAGTTAAATCACACGGAGCACAGGGAGAGCTCGCCATAGAAGATAGAACATAGAACATTACAGCACAGTACAGGCCCTTCGGCCCTCGATCTTGTGCTGACCTGTCATGCCGATCTCAAGCCCATCTAACCTGCACTATTCCATGTACGTCCATATGCTTGTCCAATGACCACTTAAATGTACCTGAAGTTGGCGAATCTACTACCGTTGCAGGCAAAGCGTTCCATTCCCTTACTACTGTCTGAGTAAAGAAACTACCTCTGACATCTGTCCTGTATCTTTCACCCCTCAATTTAAAGCTCTGCCCCCTCGTGCTCGCCATCACCATCCTAGGAAAAAGGCTCTCCCTATCCACCCTGTCTCACCCTCTGATTATTTTATATGTTTCAATTAAGTCACCCCTCAACCTTCTTCTCTCTAATGAAGACAGCCTCAAGTCCCTCAGCCATTCCTCGTAAGACCTTCCCTCCATACCAGGCAACATCCTAGTAAATCTCCTCTGCACCCTTTCCAAAGCTTCCACATCCTTCTTATAATGCGGTGACCAGAACTGTATACAATACTCCAATGCGGCCGCACCAGAGTTTTGTACAGCTTCACCATAACCTCTTGGTTCCGGAACTCGATCCCTCTATTAATCAAAGCTAAAACACTGTATGCCTTCTTAACAGCCCTGTCAACCTGGGTGGCAACTTTCAAGGATCTGTGTTCATGGACACCGAAATCTCTCTGCTCATCTATACTACTAAGAATCTTACCATTAGCCCTGTACTTTGCCTTCTGGTTACTCCTGCCGAAGTGCATCACCTCACGCTTGTCTGCATTAAACTCCATTTGCCACCTCTCAGCCCAGCTCTGCAGCTTATCTGTGTCTCTCTGCAACCAATCCTTTGTCACTATCCACAACTCCACCTATCTTAGTGTTGTCTGCAAATTTACTAACTCATCCTTCACTACCCTCATCCAGGTCATTTATAAAAATGACAAACAGCAGTGGACCCAACACCGACCCTTGCGGTACCACCAGAAACTGGTCTCCAGGATGAACGTTTCCCATCAACTACCACCCTCTGTCTTCTTTCAGCAGGCCAATTTCCGATCCAAACTGCTATATCTCCCACAATTCCATTCCTCTGCATTTTGTACAATAGTCTGTTATGGGGAACCTTATCGAACGCCTTGCTGAAATCCATATACACCACATCAACCGGTTTACTCTCATCTATCTGTTTGGTCACCTTCTCAAAGAACTCAATAAGGTTTGTGAGGCACGACCTACCCTTCACAAAACTGTGCTGACTATCCCTAATCAATTTATTCTTTTCTAGATGATTATAAATCCTGTCCCTTAGAACCTTTTCCAACACTTTACCAACAACTGAGGTAAGGCTCACTGGCCGATAATTACCAGGGTTGTCTCTACTCCCCTTCTTGAACAGGAGAACCACAATTGCTATCCTCCAGTCATCTGGCACTATTCCTGCAGACAATGACGAGTTAAAGATCAATGCCAAAGGCTCGGCAATCTCCTCCCTGGATTCCCCGAGGATCCGAGGATAAATCCCATCCGGCCCAGGGGTCATAGCTGTCTTCACCCTCTGTAGGATTTCAAATACCTCTTCCTTGTGAACCTCAATCCCACCTCGTCCAGTAGCCTGTATCTCTGTATTCTCCTCGACAACGTTGTCCTTTTCTAGAGTGAATACTGTTGAAAAATATTCATTTCACGCTTCCCCTATCTCATCTGACTCCACACACAACTTCCCACTACTATCCTTGATTGGGCCTAATCTTACTTTTCTCATTCTTTTATTTCTTAAATACCGATAGAAAACCTTACGGTTTACCCTGATCCTATCCGCCAACAAATTCTCAAGTCTCCTCCTGGCTCTTCTGAGCTCTCTCTTTTGGTCTTTCCTGGCTACCTTGTAACCCTCAAGCACCCTGACTGAGCATTCACATCTTATAGGAACAGAAGCCTTCTGCTTCCTCTTGACCAGAGATTCCACTTCCTTCGTAAACCACGGCTCAAGCGCTCTACAGCTTCCTCCCGGCCTGACAGGTACATACTTATCTAGGACACACAGGAACTTTTAGAACATAGAACATAGAACATAGAACAGTACAGCACAGAACAGGCCCTTCAGCCCACAATGTTGTGCCGACCATTGATCCTCATGGATGCACCCTCAAATTTCTGTGACCATATGCATGTCCAGCAGTCTCTTAAATGACCCCAATGACCTTGCTTCCACAACTGCTGCTGGCAACGCATTCCATGCTCTCACAACTCTCTGCGTAAAGAACCTGCCTCTGACATCCCCTCTATACTTTCCACCAACCAGCTTAAAACTATGACCCCTCGTGCTAGCCATTTCTGCCCTGGGAAATAGTCTCTGGCTATCGACTCTATCTATGCCTCTCATTATCTTGTATACCTCAATTAGGTCCCCTCTCCTCCTCCTTTTCTCCAATGAAAAGAGACCGAGCTCAGTCAACCTCTCTTCATAAGATAAGCCCTCCAGTCCAGGCAGCATCCTGGTAAACCTCCTCTGAACCCTCTCCAAAGCATCCACATCTTTCCTATAATAGGGCGCCCAGAACTGGACGCAGTATTCCAAGTGCGGTCTAACCAAAGTTTTATAGAGCTGCAACAAGATCTCACGACTCTTAAACTCAATCCCCCTGTTAATGAAAGCCAAAACACCATATGCTTTCTTAACAACCCTGTCCACTTGGGTGGCCATTTTAAGGGATCTATGTATCTGCACACCAAGATCCCTCTGTTCCTCCACGCTGCCAAGAATCCTATCCTTAATCCTGTACTCAGCTTTCAAATTCGACCTTCCAAAATGCATCACCTCGCATTTATCCAGGTTGAACTCCATCTGCCACCTCTCAGCCCATCTCTGCATCCTGTCAATGTCCCGCTGCAGCCTACAACAGCCCTCTACACTGTCAACGACACCTCCGACCTTTGTGTCGTCTGCAAACTTGCTGACCCATCCTTCAATTCCCTCGTCCAAGTCATTAATAAAAATTACAAACAGTAGAGGCCCAAGGACAGAGCCCTGTGGAACCCCACTCACCACTGACTTCCAGGCAGAATATTTTCCTTCTACTACCACTCGCTGTCTTCTGTTGGCCAGCCAATTCTGTATCCAAGCAGCTAAGTTCCCCTGTATCCCATTCCTCCTTTCCTTGAATAAGCTCTACATTTCTATTGTGCCCATCCCTTGCAGTTTCCTTCCCCATCCTATGCTCCCAAAATCTTGCCAAATCTCATCGGAATTGCCTTTCCCCCAGATTGCCCAGTGGTGTACACCTCTACCTTTCCATCACTAAAGTAAACATAACAGAATTGTGATCGCTGAGGTTGGCAGTTTATTATCTTAGAATTGTGATCGCTATCACCAAGGTGATCACCTACTTCCAAATATAACACCTGGCCAGGCTCATGACCCAGTTCCAAATCTGATGCGGTCACTGCACTCCAATTCCATTAGTCACTACATCCCACTTCCCTCAGTCACTGCATCCCACTTCACTCAGTCACTGCACCCCAAGGGCCGTCAGGCACTGCATCCCTATTACCTCATTCACTCCTTCCCATTACGTAAGTCACTGCATCCCATTTCACTCAGTCACTACATCCCACTTCACTCAGTCACTGCCTCCCATTTCCCACGGTCACATCATCCCATTTCACTCAGTGACTGCATCCCATTTCACTCAGTCACTGCCTCCCATTTCAGTGAGTCACTGCCTCCCATTTCAGTGAGTCACTGCCTCCCATTTCAGTGAGTCACACCCTCCCATTTCAGTGAGTCACACCCTCCCATTTCAGACAGTCACTGCATCCCATGTCCCCAGAGTCACTGCGTCCCATTACACTCAGGCACTGCATCCTATTTCCCTCAGTCACTGCATCAAATTTCACTCAGTCTCTGCTTCCAATTTCCCTCAGTCACTGCATCCCAGTTCACTCAGTCAGTGTTTCCCATTACACTCAGTCACTGCGTCCCATTTCCCTCAGTCACTGCAAACCATTTCTGACAGTCACTGCAACCCATTTCACACAGTCACTGCATCTCCTTCCCCTCAGTCAGTGCATCTCATTTCCCTCAGTCACTGCATCTCATTTCCCTCAGTCACTGCATCTCATTTCCCTCAGTCACTGCATCGCATTGTCCTCAGTCACGGCATCCCATTACACTCAGTCACTGCATCCTATTTCCCTCAGTCACTGCATCCCAATTCACTCAGCCACTGCACCCCACTTCACTCAGTCACCGCATCCCATTTAACTCAGTCACTGCCTCCCATTTCAGTCAGTCACTGCATCCCATTTCAGTCAGTCACTGCATCTCATTTCAATCAGTCACTGCATCCCATTTCACTCAGTCTCAGCATCCCATATCACTCAGGCACTGCATCCCATTTCCATCAGTCACTGCATCCCATTTCCTTCAGTCACTGCATCCCATTACACTCAGTCACTGCATCCCATTTCACTCAGTCACTGCATCCCTTCTAACGGAGACAGTGAATCCTATTCAACTGCAACAGTGAATCCATTTCGATCATCACCACACCCAATTCCCCACAGTCACGGCATCACATTACACTGTCAGTGCATCCCATTACAGTCAGTCACTGCATCCTATTTCCCTCAGTCACTGCGTCCCATTTCACACAGTCAGTGCATCCCATTTCCCTCAGTCAGGGCGTCCCATTTCACTCAGTCACTACATCCCATTTCACGCAGCCACTGCATCCCATTTCACTCAGCCACTGCACCCCATTACACTCAGTCACTGCATCCCATTACCGTCAGCCACTGCATCCCATTTCACTCAGTCACTGCATCCCATTTCCCTCAGTAACTGCATCCCATTTCCCTCAGTCACTGCATCCCATTTCATTCAGTCACTGCACCCCAGTTCACTCAGTCAGTGCATCCCATTTCCCTCAGTCACTGCGTCCCATTTCCCTCAGTCACTGCAACCTATTTCCCACAGTCACTGCATCTGCTTTCCCTCAGTCACAGCATCCCAATTCACTCAGACAGTGAATCTCATTGAACTGAAATGGTGCATCCCCTTACCCTCAGTCACAGCATTCCATTTCCCAGAATCACTGCATCTCCTTTCCCTCAGTCACTGCATCTCATTTCCCTCAGTCACTGCATCCCATTTCACTCAGCCACTGCATCCCATTTCACTCAGTCATTGCATCCTTTTTCACTCAGTCACTGCATCCCATTTGACTCAGTCACTGCATCCTAATTAACGGAGACGTTGAATCCTATTCAACTGAGACAGTGCATCCATTTCCATCAGTCACCGCACCCTATTCCCCTCAGTCACCGCATTCCATTTCCCTCAGTCACCACATTCCATTTCCCTCAGTCACCGCATCCCATTTCCCTCAGTCACCGCATCCCATTTCACTCAGTCACGCATCCCATTTCCATCAGTCACTGCACCCCATTTCACTCAGTCACTGCATCACATTACCCTCAGTCACTGCATCACATTACCCTCAGTCACGGCATCCAATTACCCTCAGTCACGGCATCCCATTTCACTCATTCACAGCTTCCCATTTCACTCAGTCACTGCATACCATTTCCCACAGGGACGGCATCTCCTTTCCATCAGTCAACGCATCACATTTCGCTCAGTCACTGCATCCCATTTCATTCAGTCACTGCATCCATTTCCCCACAGTCTCCGCATCACATTTCACAGAGACACGGCGTCCCATTTCACTTCGCCACTGCAACCCGTTACCCTCAGTCACAGCATCCCGTTTCCACAGTCACTGCATCTCCTTTCCCCAAGTCACGGCATCCCATCTCCACGGTCACTTGCACCCATTTCATTCAATCACTGCCTCCCATTTCCCTCAGTAACTGCATCCCATTTCCCTCAGTCACTGCATCCCATTTCCATCAGTCAGTGCATCCCATTTCCCTCAGTCAGTGCATCCCATTTCACTCAGTCCGTGCATCCCATTTGCAACAGACACTGCATTTAATCTCCATCAGTCACTGCATTCACACAGTCATTGCAGCTCATTTCACTCAGTCACTGCATCCCATTTCACTCAGTCACTGCATCCCATTTCACTCAGTCACTGCATCCCATTTGCATCAGACACTGCATCCCATTTGCAACAGTCACTGCATCTCACTTCACTCATTCACTGCATCCCATTTCCCACAGTCACTGCATCCCATTTCACTCAGTCACTGCATCCCATTTCACTCAGTCACTACATCCCATTTCACACAGTCACAGCATCACATTTCACACAGTCACTTCATCTCGTTTCCCACAGTCACTGCATCCCATTTCCCACAGTCACTGCATCTCCTTTCCCTCAGTTACTGCACCTCATTTCCTCACTCAGTGCAACCCATTTCCCACAGTCACTGCAACCCATTTCCCACAGTCACTGCATCCCATTTCCCTCAGTCACTGCAACCCATTTCCCTCAGTCACTGCATCCCATTTCCCTCAGTCACTGCATCCCATTTCCCACAGTCACTGCATCCCATTTCCCACAGTCACTGCATCCCATTTCACACAGTCACAGCATCACATTTCACACAGTCACTTCATCTCGTTTCCCACAGTCACTGCATCCCATTTCCCTCAGTCACTGCATCCCATTTCACGCAGTCACTGCATCCCATTTCACGCAGTCACTGCATCCCATTTCTCACAGTCACTGCATTCATTTTTCATCAGTCACTGCATTCAATTTCCATCAGTCACTGCAATGCATTCCACTCTGTTACTGCATCCTATTTCACTCAGTCACGGTGTCCCATTTCACTCAGTCACTGCATCACATTTCACTCAGTGACTGCATCCCATTTCACTCAATCACTGCCTCCCATTTTCCTCAGTCACTGCAACCCATTTCCCACAGTCACTGCGTCTCCTTTCCCTCAGTCACAGCATCCCATTTCACTCAGTCAGCGCATCCCATTTCCCTCAGTCACTGCATCTCATTTCACTCAGCCACTGCATCCCATTTCACTCAGCCACTGCATCCCATTTCACTCACACACTGCATCCCATTTCACTCACACACTGCATCACATTTCACTCAGCCACTGCATCCCATTTCACTCAGCCACTTCATCCCATTTCACTCAGTCACTGCATCCCATTTCCCACAGTCACTGCATCATATTCACGCAGTCATTGCATCCCATTTCACTCAGTCACAGCATTCCATTTGACTCAGTCACTGCATGCTATTTAACGGCGACAGTGAATCCTATTCAACTGAGACAGTGCATCCATTTCGTTCAGTCACCCCACCCTATACCCCTCAGTCACCGCATCCCATTTCACTCAGTCACGGCATCCCATTTCACTCAGTCACCGCATCCCATTTCCATCAGTCACTGCATCCCATGACCCTCAGTCAGTGAATCCCATTTCACTCAGTCACTGCATCTCATTTCACTCAGTCACGACAACCCATTTCCCACAGTCATTGCAGCCAATTTCACTCTCTCACTGCATTCAATTTCCATCCGTCAGTGCATTCAATTTCCGTCAGTCACTGCATCGCATTTCACTCAGTCAGGGCATCCTATTTCACTCAGTCGGGGCATCCTATTTCACTCAGTTCCTGCATCCCATTTCCCTCAATCACTGCATTCCATTTCATGCAGTCACTGCATCCCATTTCACGCAGACACTGCATCCCATTTCAAGCAGTCACTGCATCACATTTCAGGCAGTCACTGCATCAGATTTCACTCAGTCACTGCATCACATTTCACTCAGTCACTGCATCTCCTTTCCATCAGTCACTGCATCTCCTTTCCATCAGTCACTGCATCTCACTTCACTCATTCACTGCATCCCATTTCACGCAGTCACTGCATCGCAGTTCACACAGTCACTGCATCCCGTTTATCATCTGACGCTGCATTCAAGTTCCATCAGGTACTGCATCCCATTTCCTCAGTCACTGCATCCCATTTCCCACAGTCACTGCATCGCATTTCACTCAGTCACTGCATCCCATTTCACTCAGTCACTGCATCCCATTTCCCACAGTCACTGCATCCCATTTCACACAGTCACAGCATCACATTTCACACAGTCACTTCATCTCATTTACCACAGTCACTGCATCCCATTTTCCTCAGTCACTGCATCCCATTTCACGCAGTCACTGCATCGCATTTCACTCAGTCAGGGCATCCTATTTCACTCAGTCATGGCATCCTATTTCACTCAGTCAGGGCATCCTATTTCACTGAGTCACTGCTTCCCATTTCCCTCAGTCACTGCATCCCATTTCATGCAGTCACTGCATCCCATTTCACGCAGACACTGCATCCCATTTCACGCAGTCTCTGCATCACATTTCAGGCAATCACTGCATCACATTTCACGCACTCACTGCATCACATTTCACGCAGTCACGGCATCTCCTTTCCATCAGTCACTGTATCTCCTTTCCATCAGTCACTGCATCTCACTTCACTCATTCACTGCATCCTATTTCACGCAGTCACTGCATCCCATTTCACAGAGTCACTGCATCCCGTTTCTCATCTGACGCTGCATTCAAGTTCCGTCAGGTACTGCATCCCATTTCCTCAGTCACTGCATCCCATTTCCCTCAGTCACTGCGTCCCATTTCACTCAGTCACTGTGTCCCATTTCACTCTGTCACTGCATCCAATTTCCCTCAGTCACTGTAACCCATTTCACTCAGACACTGCATCCCATTTCTCTCAGTCACTACATCCCATTTCCCACAGTCATTGCATCCAATTTCACTCTCTCACTGCATTCAATTTCCATCTGTCACCTCATCCCATTTCACTCAGTCACGGCATTCCATTTCACTCAGTCACGGCATCCCATTTCCCTCAGTCACTGCATCCCATTTCACTCAGTCACGGCATCCCATTTCACTCAGTCACGGCATCCCATTTCACTCAGGCACTGCATCCCATTTAACGGAGACAGTGAATCCTGTTCAACTGAGACAGTGAATGTATTTCCATCAATCACCACACCCAATGCCACACAGTCACGGCATCCCATTTCACTCGGTCACTGCATCCCATTTCTCTCAGTCACAGCATCCCATTTCCCACAGTCATTGCATCCAATTTCACTCTCTCACTGCATTCAATTTCCATCTGTCTCTGCATCCCACTTCACTCAGTCACTGCATCCCATTTCACTCAGTCACTGCATCCCATTTCCATCAGTCATGGCATCCCATTTCCATCAGTCACAGCATCCCATTTCCATCAGTCACTGCACCCCATTTCACTCAGTCACTGCATCACATTACCCTCAGTCACTGCATCACATTACCCTCAGTCACTGCATCTCATTACCCTCAGTCATGGCATCCAATTACCCTCAGTCACGGCATCCCATTTCACTCATTCACAGCTTCCCATTTCACTCAGTCACTGCATGCCATTTCCCACAGGGACGGCATCTCCTTTCCATCAGTCAACGCATCACATTTCACTCAGTCACTGCATCCCATTTCATTCAGTCACTGCATCCATTTCCCCATAGTCTCCGCATCACATTTCACAGAGACACGGCGTCCCATTTCACTTCGCCACTGCAACCCGTTACCCTCAGTCACAGCATCCCGTTTCCACAGTCACTGCATCTCCTTTCCCCAAGTCACGGCATCCCATCTCCACGGTCACTTGCACCCATTTCATTCAATCACTGCCTCCCATTTCCATCACTCACTGCATCCCATTTCCAAAAGTCACTGCATCCTATTTCCCTCAGTAACTGCATCCCATTTCCCTCAGTCACTGCATCCCATTTCCCTCAGTCAGTGCATCCCATTTCCCTCAGTCAGTGCATCCCATTTCACTCAGTCCGTGCATCCCATTTGCATCAGACACTGCATTTAATCTCCATCAGTCACTGCATCCCACTTCACACAGTCATTGCAGCTCATTTCACTCAGTCACTGCATCCCATTTCACTCAGTCACTGCATCCCATTTCACTCAGTCACTGCATCCCATTTGCATCAGACACTGCATCCCATTTGCAACAGTCACTGCATCTCACTTCACTCATTCACTGCATCCCATTTCCCACAGTCACTGCATCCCATTTCACTCAGTCACGGCATCCCATTTCACTCAGTCACCACATCCCATTTCCATCAGTCACAGCATCCCATGACCCTCGGTCACTGCATCCCATTTCACTCAGTCACTACATCCCATTTCACACAGTCACAGCATCACATTTCACACAGTCACTTCATCTCGTTTCCCACAGTCACTGCATCCCATTTCCCACAGTCACTGCATCTCCTTTCCCTCAGTTAGAGCACCTCATTTCCTCACTCAGTGCAACCCATTTCCCACAGTCACTGCAACCCATTTCCCACAGTCACTGCATCCCATTTCCCTCAGTCACTGCATCACATTTCAATCAGCCACTGCACCCCATTTCACTCAGCCACTGCATCCCATTCCACTCAGCCACTCCGTCATATTCACTCAGTCATTGCATCCCATTTCACTCAGTCACAGCATTCCATTTGACTCAGTCACTACATGCTATTTAACGGAGACAGTGAATCCTCTTCAACTGAGACAGTGCATCCATTTCCCTCAGTCACCGCACCCTATTCCCCACAGTCACTGCGTCTCCTTTCCCTCAGTCACAGCATCCCATTTCACTCAGTCAGCGCATCCCATTTCCCTCAGTCACTGCATCCCATTTCACTCAGCCACTGCATCCCATTTCACTCAGCCACTGCATCCCATTTCACTCAGCCACTGCTTCCCATTTCACTCAGCCACTGCATCCCATTTCACTCAGCCACTTCATCCCATTTCACTCAGTCACTGCATCCCATTTCACTGAGCCACTTCATCATATTCACGCAGTCATTGCATCCCATTTCACTCAGTCACAGCATTCTATTTGACTCAGTCACTGCATGCTATTTAACGGCATTTAACGACAGTGAATCCTATTCAACTGAGACAGTGCATCCATTTCGCTCAGTCACCGCACCCTATTCCCCTCAGTCACCGCATCCCATTTCACTCAGTCACGGCATCCCATTTCACTCAGTCACCGCATCCCATTTCCATCAGTCACTGCATCCCATGACCCTCAGTCAGTGAACCCCATTTCACTCAGTCACTGCATCTCATTTCAATCAGTCACTGCATCCCATTTCAATCAGTCACTGCATCCCATTCACTCAGTCACTGCATCCCATTTCACTCAGTCACTGCCTCCCATTTCAGTCAGTCACTCACTCCCATTTCAGTGACTCCCTCCCATTTCCCTCAGTCATTGCGTCCCATTTCGCTCAGTCACTGCGTCCCATTTCTCTCAGACACTACATCCCATTTCACGCAGTCAGTGCATCACATGTCATTCAGTCTCTGCACTCCATTTCACTCAGTCACTGCATCCCATTTCCCTAGCCACTGGATCTCAATTCCTCAGTCACGGCATCCCATTACCCTCAGTCACTGCATCTCATTTCCCTCAGTCACTGCATCTCATTTCGTTCAGTCACTGAAACCCATTTCCATTCGTCACTGCACCCATTATCACTCAGTCACTGCATCCCATTTCACTCAGTCACTGCATCCCATTTCACGGAGACAGTGAATCCTATTCAACTGAGACAGTGAAGCAATTTCCATCAGTCACCACACCCTATTCCCCACAGTCACGGCATCACATTACACGTGGTCACTACATCCTATTTCACTCAGTCACTGTGTCCCATTACCCTCAGTCACTGCATCCCATTTCACTCAGGCACTCCCTCCCATTTCAGTCAGTCACTCCCGCCCATTTCACTCAGTCACTGCCTCCCACTTCACTCAGTCACTGCCTCCCACTTCACTCAGTCACTGCCTCTCAAATTCAGTCAGTCACTACCTCTCATTTCACTCAGTCACTGCATCTCCTTTCCCTCAGTCACTGCATCACATTTCACTCAGTCACTGCCTCCCACTTCACTCAGTCACTGCCTCCCACTTCACTCAGTCACTGCCTCTCAAATTCAGTCAGTCACTCCCTCCCATTTCAGTCAGTCACTACCTCCCATTTCACTCAGTCACTGCATCTCCTTTCCCTCAGTCACTGCATCCCATTTCACTCAGTCACTGCATCCCATTTCACTCAGTCACTACATCCCACTTCACTCAGTCACTGCCTCCCATTTCCCACGGTCACATCATCCCATTTCACTCAGTGACTGCATCCCATTTCACTCAGTCACTGCCTCCCATTTCAGTGAGTCACTGCCTCCCATTTCAGTGAGTCACTGCCTCCCATTTTAGTGAGTCACACCCTCCCATTTCAGTGAGTCACACCCTCCCATTTCAGACAGTCACTGCATCCCATGTCCCCAGAGTCACTGCGTCCCATTACACTCAGGCACTGCATCCTATTTCCCTCAGTCACTGCATCAAATTTCACTCAGTCTCTGCTTCCAATTTCCCTCAGTCACTGCATCCCAGTTCACTCAGTCAGTGTTTCCCATTACACTCAGTCACTGCGTCCCATTTCCCTCAGTCACTGCAAACCATTTCTGACAGTCACTGCAACCCATTTCACACAGTCACTGCATCTCCTTCCCCTCAGTCAGTGCATCTCATTTCCCTCAGTCACTGCATCTCATTTCCCTCAGTCACTGCATCTCATTTCCCTCAGTCACTGCATCGCATTGTCCTCCGTCACGGCATCCCATTACACTCAGTCACTGCATCCTATTTCCCTCAGTCACTGCATCCCAATTCACTCAGCCACTGCACCCCACTTCACTCAGTCACCGCATCCCATTTAACTCAGTCACTGCCTCCCATTTCAGTCAGTCACTGCATCCCATTTCAGTCAGTCACTGCATCTCATTTCAATCAGTCACTGCATCCCATTTCACTCAGTCTCAGCATCCCATATCACTCAGGCACTGCATCCCATTTCCATCAGTCACTGCATCCCATTTCCTTCAGCCACTGCATCCCATTACACTCAGTCACTGCATCCCATTTCACTCAGTCACTGCATCCCTTCTAACGGAGACAGTGAATCCTATTCAACTGCAACAGTGAATCCATTTCGATCATCACCACACCCAATTCCCCACAGTCACGGCATCACATTACACTGTCAGTGCATCCCATTACAGTCAGTCACTGCATCCTATTTCCCTCAGTCACTGCGTCCCATTTCACTCAGTCAGTGCATCCCATTTCCCTCAGTCAGGGCGTCCCATTTCACTCAGTCACTACATCCCATTTCACGCAGCCACTGCATCCCATTTCACTCAGCCACTGCACCCCATTACACTCAGTCACTGCATCCCATTACCGTCAGCCACTGCATCCCATTTCACTCAGTCACTGCATCCCATTTCCCTCAGTAACTGCATCCCATTTCCCTCAGTCACTGCATCCCATTTCATTCAGTCACTGCACCCCAGTTCACTCAGTCAGTGCATCCCATTTCCCTCAGTCACTGCGTCCCATTTCCCTCAGTCACTGCAACCTATTTCCCACAGTCACTGCATCTGCTTTCCCTCAGTCACAGCATCCCAATTCACTCAGACAGTGAATCTCATTGAACTGAAATGGTGCATCCCCTTACCCTCAGTCACAGCATTCCATTTCCCAGAATCACTGCATCTCCTTTCCCTCAGTCACTGCATCTCATTTCCCTCAGTCACTGCATCCCATTTCACTCAGCCACTGCATCCCATTTCACTCAGTCATTGCATCCTTTTTCACTCAGTCACTGCATCCCATTTGACTCAGTCACTGCATCCTATTTAACGGAGACGTTGAATCCTATTCAACTGAGACAGTGCATCCATTTCCATCAGTCACCGCACCCTATTCCCCTCAGTCACCGCATTCCATTTCCCTCAGTCACCACATTCCATTTCCCTCAGTCACCGCATCCCATTTCCCTCAGTCACCGCATCCCATTTCACTCAGTCACGCATCCCATTTCCATCAGTCACTGCACCCCATTTCACTCAGTCACTGCATCACATTACCCTCAGTCACTGCATCACATTACCCTCAGTCACGGCATCCAATTACCCTCAGTCACGGCATCCCATTTCACTCATTCACAGCTTCCCATTTCACTCAGTCACTGCATACCATTTCCCACAGGGACGGCATCTCCTTTCCATCAGTCAACGCATCACATTTCGCTCAGTCACTGCATCCCATTTCATTCAGTCACTGCATCCATTTCCCCACAGTCTCCGCATCACATTTCACAGAGACACGGCGTCCCATTTCACTTCGCCACTGCAACCCGTTACCCTCAGTCACAGCATCCCATTTCCACAGTCACTGCATCTCCTTTCCCCAAGTCACGGCATCCCATCTCCACGGTCACTTGCACCCATTTCATTCAATCACTGCCTCCCATTTCCATCACTCACTGCATCCCATTTCCAAAAGTCACTGCATCCTATTTCCCTCAGTAACTGCATCCCATTTCCCTCAGTCACTGCATCCCATTTCCATCAGTCAGTGCATCCCATTTCCCTCAGTCAGTGCATCCCATTTCACTCAGTCCGTGCATCCCATTTGCAACAGACACTGCATTTAATCTCCATCAGTCACTGCATCCCAATTCACACAGTCATTGCAGCTCATTTCACTCAGTCACTGCATCCCATTTCACTCAGTCACTGCATCCCATTTCACTCAGTCACTGCATCCCATTTGCATCAGACACTGCATCCCATTTGCAACAGTCACTGCATCTCACTTCACTCATTCACTGCATCCCATTTCCCACAGTCACTGCATCCCATTTCACTCAGTCACTGCATCCCATTTCACTCAGTCACTACATCCCATTTCACACAGTCACAGCATCACATTTCACACAGTCACTTCATCTCGTTTCCCACAGTCACTGCATCCCATTTCCCACAGTCACTGCATCTCCTTTCCCTCAGTTACTGCACCTCATTTCCTCACTCAGTGCAACCCATTTCCCACAGTCACTGCAACCCATTTCCCACAGTCACTGCATCCCATTTCCCTCAGTCACTGCAACCCATTTCCCTCAGTCACTGCATCCCATTTCCCTCAGTCACTGCATCCCATTTCCCACAGTCACTGCATCCCATTTCCCACAGTCACTGCATCCCATTTCACACAGTCACAGCATCACATTTCACACAGTCACTTCATCTCGTTTCCCACAGTCACTGCATCCCATTTCATTCAGTCACTGCATCCATTTCCCCACAGTCTCCGCATCACATTTCACAGAGACACGGCGTCCCATTTCACTTCGCCACTGCAACCCGTTACCCTCAGTCACAGCATCCCATTTCCACAGTCACTGCATCTCCTTTCCCCAAGTCACGGCATCCCATCTCCACGGTCACTTGCACCCATTTCATTCAATCACTGCCTCCCATTTCCATCACTCACTGCATCCCATTTCCAAAAGTCACTGCATCCTATTTCCCTCAGTAACTGCATCCCATTTCCCTCAGTCACTGCATCCCATTTCCATCAGTCAGTGCATCCCATTTCCCTCAGTCAGTGCATCCCATTTCACTCAGTCCGTGCATCCCATTTGCAACAGACACTGCATTTAATCTCCATCAGTCACTGCATCCCAATTCACACAGTCATTGCAGCTCATTTCACTCAGTCACTGCATCCCATTTCACTCAGTCACTGCATCCCATTTCACTCAGTCACTGCATCCCATTTGCATCAGACACTGCATCCCATTTGCAACAGTCACTGCATCTCACTTCACTCATTCACTGCATCCCATTTCCCACAGTCACTGCATCCCATTTCACTCAGTCACTGCATCCCATTTCACTCAGTCACTACATCCCATTTCACACAGTCACAGCATCACATTTCACACAGTCACTTCATCTCGTTTCCCACAGTCACTGCATCCCATTTCCCACAGTCACTGCATCTCCTTTCCCTCAGTTACTGCACCTCATTTCCTCACTCAGTGCAACCCATTTCCCACAGTCACTGCAACCCATTTCCCACAGTCACTGCATCCCATTTCCCTCAGTCACTGCAACCCATTTCCCTCAGTCACTGCATCCCATTTCCCTCAGTCACTGCATCCCATTTCCCACAGTCACTGCATCCCATTTCCCACAGTCACTGCATCCCATTTCACACAGTCACAGCATCACATTTCACACAGTCACTTCATCTCGTTTCCCACAGTCACTGCATCCCATTTCCCTCAGTCACTGCATCCCATTTCACGCAGTCACTGCATCCCATTTCACGCAGTCACTGCATCCCATTTCTCACAGTCACTGCATTCATTTTTCATCAGTCACTGCATTCAATTTCCATCAGTCACTGCAATGCATTCCACTCTGTTACTGCATCCTATTTCACTCAGTCACGGTGTCCCATTTCACGCAGTCACTGCATCCCATTTCTCACAGTCACTGCATTCATTTTTCATCAGTCACTGCATTCAATTTCCATCAGTCACTGCAATGCATTCCACTCTGTTACTGCATCCTATTTCACTCAGTCACGGTGTCCCATTTCACTCAGTCACTGCATCACATTTCACTCAGTGACTGCATCCCATTTCACTCAATCACTGCCTCCCATTTTCCTCAGTCACTGCAACCCATTTCCCACAGTCACTGCGTCTCCTTTCCCTCAGTCACAGCATCCCATTTCACTCAGTCAGCGCATCCCATTTCCCTCAGTCACTGCATCTCATTTCACTCAGCCACTGCATCCCATTTCACTCAGCCACTGCATCCCATTTCACTCACACACTGCATCCCATTTCACTCACACACTGCATCCCATTTCACTCAGCCACTGCATCCCATTTCACTCAGCCACTTCATCCCATTTCACTCAGTCACTGCATCCCATTTCCCACAGTCACTGCATCATATTCACGCAGTCATTGCATCCCATTTCACTCAGTCACAGCATTCCATTTGACTCAGTCACTGCATGCTATTTAACGGCGACAGTGAATCCTATTCAACTGAGACAGTGCATCCATTTCGCTCAGTCACCGCACCCTATACCCCTCAGTCACCGCATCCCATTTCACTCAGTCACGGCATCCCATTTCACTCAGTCACCGCATCCCATTTCCATCAGTCACTGCATCCCATGACCCTCAGTCAGTGAATCCCATTTCACTCAGTCACTGCATCTCATTTCACTCAGTCACGGTGTCCCATTTCACTCAGTCACTGCATCCCAATTCACTCAGTCACTACAACCCATTTCCCACAGTCATTGCAGCCAATTTCACTCTCTCACTGCATTCAATTTCCATCCGTCAGTGCATTCAATTTCCGTCAGTCACTGCATCGCATTTCACTCAGTCAGGGCATCCTATTTCACTCAGTCGGGGCATCCTATTTCACTCAGTTCCTGCATCCCATTTCCCTCAATCACTGCATTCCATTTCATGCAGTCACTGCATCCCATTTCACGCAGACACTGCATCCCATTTCAAGCAGTCACTGCATCACATTTCAGGCAGTCACTGCATCAGATTTCACTCAGTCACTGCATCACATTTCACTCAGTCACTGCATCTCCTTTCCATCAGTCACTGCATCTCCTTTCCATCAGTCACTGCATCTCACTTCACTCATTCACTGCATCCCATTTCACGCAGTCACTGCATCGCAGTTCACACAGTCACTGCATCCCGTTTATCATCTGACGCTGCATTCAAGTTCCATCAGGTACTGCATCCCATTTCCTCAGTCACTGCATCCCATTTCCCACAGTCACTGCATCCCATTTCACTCAGTCACTGCATCCCATTTCCCACAGTCACTGCATCCCATTTCACACAGTCACAGCATCACATTTCACACAGTCACTTCATCTCATTTACCACAGTCACTGCATCCCATTTTCCTCAGTCACTGCATCCCATTTCACGCAGTCACTGCATCGCATTTCACTCAGTCAGGGCATCCTATTTCACTCAGTCATGGCATCCTATTTCACTCAGTCAGGGCATCCTATTTCACTGAGTCACTGCTTCCCATTTCCCTCAGTCACTGCATCCCATTTCATGCAGTCACTGCATCCCATTTCACGCAGACACTGCATCCCATTTCACGCAGTCTCTGCATCACATTTCAGGCAATCACTGCATCACATTTCAGGCAATCACTGCATCACATTTCACGCAGTCACGGCATCTCCTTTCCATCAGTCACTGTATCTCCTTTCCATCAGTCACTGCATCTCACTTCACTCATTCACTGCATCCTATTTCACGCAGTCACTGCATCCCATTTCACAGAGTCACTGCATCCCGTTTCTCATCTGACGCTGCATTCAAGTTCCGTCAGGTACTGCATCCCATTTCCTCAGTCACTGCATCCCATTTCCCTCAGTCACTGCGTCCCATTTCACTCAGTCACTGTGTCCCATTTCACTCTGTCACTGCATCCAATTTCCCTCAGTCACTGTAACCCATTTCACTCAGACACTGCATCCCATTTCTCTCAGTCACTACATCCCATTTCCCACAGTCATTGCATCCAATTTCACTCTCTCACTGCATTCAATTTCCATCTGTCACCTCATCCCATTTCACTCAGTCACGGCATTCCATTTCACTCAGTCACGGCATCCCATTTCCCTCAGTCACTGCATCCCATTTCACTCAGTCACGGCATCCCATTTCACTCAGTCACGGCATCCCATTTCACTCAGGCACTGCATCCCATTTAACGGAGACAGTGAATCCTGTTCAACTGAGACAGTGAATGTATTTCCATCAATCACCACACCCAATGCCACACAGTCACGGCATCCCATTTCACTCGGTCACTGCATCCCATTTCTCTCAGTCACAGCATCCCATTTCCCACAGTCATTGCATCCAATTTCACTCTCTCACTGCATTCAATTTCCATCTGTCTCTGCATCCCACTTCACTCAGTCACTGCATCCCATTTCACTCAGTCACTGCATCCCATTTCCATCAGTCATGGCATCCCATTTCCATCAGTCACAGCATCCCATTTCCATCAGTCACTGCACCCCATTTCACTCAGTCACTGCATCACATTACCCTCAGTCACTGCATCACATTACCCTCAGTCACTGCATCTCATTACCCTCAGTCATGGCATCCAATTACCCTCAGTCACGGCATCCCATTTCACTCATTCACAGCTTCCCATTTCACTCAGTCACTGCATGCCATTTCCCACAGGGACGGCATCTCCTTTCCATCAGTCAACGCATCACATTTCACTCAGTCACTGCATCCCATTTCATTCAGTCACTGCATCCATTTCCCCATAGTCTCCGCATCACATTTCACAGAGACACGGCGTCCCATTTCACTTCGCCACTGCAACCCGTTACCCTCAGTCACAGCATCCCGTTTCCACAGTCACTGCATCTCCTTTCCCCAAGTCACGGCATCCCATCTCCACGGTCACTTGCACCCATTTCATTCAATCACTGCCTCCCATTTCCATCACTCACTGCATCCCATTTCCAAAAGTCACTGCATCCTATTTCCCTCAGTAACTGCATCCCATTTCCCTCAGTCACTGCATCCCATTTCCCTCAGTCAGTGCATCCCATTTCCCTCAGTCAGTGCATCCCATTTCACTCAGTCCGTGCATCCCATTTGCATCAGACACTGCATTTAATCTCCATCAGTCACTGCATCCCACTTCACACAGTCATTGCAGCTCATTTCACTCAGTCACTGCATCCCATTTCACTCAGTCACTGCATCCCATTTCCCTCAGTAACTGCATCCCATTTCCCTCAGTCACTGCATCCCATTTCATTCAGTCACTGCACCCCAGTTCACTCAGTCAGTGCATCCCATTTCCCTCAGTCACTGCGTCCCATTTCCCTCAGTCACTGCAACCTATTTCCCACAGTCACTGCATCTGCTTTCCCTCAGTCACAGCATCCCAATTCACTCAGACAGTGAATCTCATTGAACTGAAATGGTGCATCCCCTTACCCTCAGTCACAGCATTCCATTTCCCAGAATCACTGCATCTCCTTTCCCTCAGTCACTGCATCTCATTTCCCTCAGTCACTGCATCCCATTTCACTCAGCCACTGCATCCCATTTCACTCAGTCATTGCATCCTTTTTCACTCAGTCACTGCATCCCATTTGACTCAGTCACTGCATCCTATTTAACGGAGACGTTGAATCCTATTCAACTGAGACAGTGCATCCATTTCCATCAGTCACCGCACCCTATTCCCCTCAGTCACCGCATTCCATTTCCCTCAGTCACCACATTCCATTTCCCTCAGTCACCGCATCCCATTTCCCTCAGTCACCGCATCCCATTTCACTCAGTCACGCATCCCATTTCCATCAGTCACTGCACCCCATTTCACTCAGTCACTGCATCACATTACCCTCAGTCACTGCATCACATTACCCTCAGTCACGGCATCCAATTACCCTCAGTCACGGCATCCCATTTCACTCATTCACAGCTTCCCATTTCACTCAGTCACTGCATACCATTTCCCACAGGGACGGCATCTCCTTTCCATCAGTCAACGCATCACATTTCGCTCAGTCACTGCATCCCATTTCATTCAGTCACTGCATCCATTTCCCCACAGTCTCCGCATCACATTTCACAGAGACACGGCGTCCCATTTCACTTCGCCACTGCAACCCGTTACCCTCAGTCACAGCATCCCATTTCCACAGTCACTGCATCTCCTTTCCCCAAGTCACGGCATCCCATCTCCACGGTCACTTGCACCCATTTCATTCAATCACTGCCTCCCATTTCCATCACTCACTGCATCCCATTTCCAAAAGTCACTGCATCCTATTTCCCTCAGTAACTGCATCCCATTTCCCTCAGTCACTGCATCCCATTTCCATCAGTCAGTGCATCCCATTTCCCTCAGTCAGTGCATCCCATTTCACTCAGTCCGTGCATCCCATTTGCAACAGACACTGCATTTAATCTCCATCAGTCACTGCATCCCAATTCACACAGTCATTGCAGCTCATTTCACTCAGTCACTGCATCCCATTTCACTCAGTCACTGCATCCCATTTCACTCAGTCACTGCATCCCATTTGCATCAGACACTGCATCCCATTTGCAACAGTCACTGCATCTCACTTCACTCATTCACTGCATCCCATTTCCCACAGTCACTGCATCCCATTTCACTCAGTCACTGCATCCCATTTCACTCAGTCACTACATCCCATTTCACACAGTCACAGCATCACATTTCACACAGTCACTTCATCTCGTTTCCCACAGTCACTGCATCCCATTTCCCACAGTCACTGCATCTCCTTTCCCTCAGTTACTGCACCTCATTTCCTCACTCAGTGCAACCCATTTCCCACAGTCACTGCAACCCATTTCCCACAGTCACTGCATCCCATTTCCCTCAGTCACTGCAACCCATTTCCCTCAGTCACTGCATCCCATTTCCCTCAGTCACTGCATCCCATTTCCCACAGTCACTGCATCCCATTTCCCACAGTCACTGCATCCCATTTCACACAGTCACAGCATCACATTTCACACAGTCACTTCATCTCGTTTCCCACAGTCACTGCATCCCATTTCCCTCAGTCACTGCATCCCATTTCACGCAGTCACTGCATCCCATTTCACGCAGTCACTGCATCCCATTTCTCACAGTCACTGCATTCATTTTTCATCAGTCACTGCATTCAATTTCCATCAGTCACTGCAATGCATTCCACTCTGTTACTGCATCCTATTTCACTCAGTCACGGTGTCCCATTTCACGCAGTCACTGCATCCCATTTCTCACAGTCACTGCATTCATTTTTCATCAGTCACTGCATTCAATTTCCATCAGTCACTGCAATGCATTCCACTCTGTTACTGCATCCTATTTCACTCAGTCACGGTGTCCCATTTCACTCAGTCACTGCATCACATTTCACTCAGTGACTGCATCCCATTTCACTCAATCACTGCCTCCCATTTTCCTCAGTCACTGCAACCCATTTCCCACAGTCACTGCGTCTCCTTTCCCTCAGTCACAGCATCCCATTTCACTCAGTCAGCGCATCCCATTTCCCTCAGTCACTGCATCTCATTTCACTCAGCCACTGCATCCCATTTCACTCAGCCACTGCATCCCATTTCACTCACACACTGCATCCCATTTCACTCACACACTGCATCCCATTTCACTCAGCCACTGCATCCCATTTCACTCAGCCACTTCATCCCATTTCACTCAGTCACTGCATCCCATTTCCCACAGTCACTGCATCATATTCACGCAGTCATTGCATCCCATTTCACTCAGTCACAGCATTCCATTTGACTCAGTCACTGCATGCTATTTAACGGCGACAGTGAATCCTATTCAACTGAGACAGTGCATCCATTTCGCTCAGTCACCGCACCCTATACCCCTCAGTCACCGCATCCCATTTCACTCAGTCACGGCATCCCATTTCACTCAGTCACCGCATCCCATTTCCATCAGTCACTGCATCCCATGACCCTCAGTCAGTGAATCCCATTTCACTCAGTCACTGCATCTCATTTCACTCAGTCACGGTGTCCCATTTCACTCAGTCACTGCATCCCAATTCACTCAGTCACTACAACCCATTTCCCACAGTCATTGCAGCCAATTTCACTCTCTCACTGCATTCAATTTCCATCCGTCAGTGCATTCAATTTCCGTCAGTCACTGCATCGCATTTCACTCAGTCAGGGCATCCTATTTCACTCAGTCGGGGCATCCTATTTCACTCAGTTCCTGCATCCCATTTCCCTCAATCACTGCATTCCATTTCATGCAGTCACTGCATCCCATTTCACGCAGACACTGCATCCCATTTCAAGCAGTCACTGCATCACATTTCAGGCAGTCACTGCATCAGATTTCACTCAGTCACTGCATCACATTTCACTCAGTCACTGCATCTCCTTTCCATCAGTCACTGCATCTCCTTTCCATCAGTCACTGCATCTCACTTCACTCATTCACTGCATCCCATTTCACGCAGTCACTGCATCGCAGTTCACACAGTCACTGCATCCCGTTTATCATCTGACGCTGCATTCAAGTTCCATCAGGTACTGCATCCCATTTCCTCAGTCACTGCATCCCATTTCCCACAGTCACTGCATCCCATTTCACTCAGTCACTGCATCCCATTTCCCACAGTCACTGCATCCCATTTCACACAGTCACAGCATCACATTTCACACAGTCACTTCATCTCATTTACCACAGTCACTGCATCCCATTTTCCTCAGTCACTGCATCCCATTTCACGCAGTCACTGCATCGCATTTCACTCAGTCAGGGCATCCTATTTCACTCAGTCATGGCATCCTATTTCACTCAGTCAGGGCATCCTATTTCACTGAGTCACTGCTTCCCATTTCCCTCAGTCACTGCATCCCATTTCATGCAGTCACTGCATCCCATTTCACGCAGACACTGCATCCCATTTCACGCAGTCTCTGCATCACATTTCAGGCAATCACTGCATCACATTTCAGGCAATCACTGCATCACATTTCACGCAGTCACGGCATCTCCTTTCCATCAGTCACTGTATCTCCTTTCCATCAGTCACTGCATCTCACTTCACTCATTCACTGCATCCTATTTCACGCAGTCACTGCATCCCATTTCACAGAGTCACTGCATCCCGTTTCTCATCTGACGCTGCATTCAAGTTCCGTCAGGTACTGCATCCCATTTCCTCAGTCACTGCATCCCATTTCCCTCAGTCACTGCGTCCCATTTCACTCAGTCACTGTGTCCCATTTCACTCTGTCACTGCATCCAATTTCCCTCAGTCACTGTAACCCATTTCACTCAGACACTGCATCCCATTTCTCTCAGTCACTACATCCCATTTCCCACAGTCATTGCATCCAATTTCACTCTCTCACTGCATTCAATTTCCATCTGTCACCTCATCCCATTTCACTCAGTCACGGCATTCCATTTCACTCAGTCACGGCATCCCATTTCCCTCAGTCACTGCATCCCATTTCACTCAGTCACGGCATCCCATTTCACTCAGTCACGGCATCCCATTTCACTCAGGCACTGCATCCCATTTAACGGAGACAGTGAATCCTGTTCAACTGAGACAGTGAATGTATTTCCATCAATCACCACACCCAATGCCACACAGTCACGGCATCCCATTTCACTCGGTCACTGCATCCCATTTCTCTCAGTCACAGCATCCCATTTCCCACAGTCATTGCATCCAATTTCACTCTCTCACTGCATTCAATTTCCATCTGTCTCTGCATCCCACTTCACTCAGTCACTGCATCCCATTTCACTCAGTCACTGCATCCCATTTCCATCAGTCATGGCATCCCATTTCCATCAGTCACAGCATCCCATTTCCATCAGTCACTGCACCCCATTTCACTCAGTCACTGCATCACATTACCCTCAGTCACTGCATCACATTACCCTCAGTCACTGCATCTCATTACCCTCAGTCATGGCATCCAATTACCCTCAGTCACGGCATCCCATTTCACTCATTCACAGCTTCCCATTTCACTCAGTCACTGCATGCCATTTCCCACAGGGACGGCATCTCCTTTCCATCAGTCAACGCATCACATTTCACTCAGTCACTGCATCCCATTTCATTCAGTCACTGCATCCATTTCCCCATAGTCTCCGCATCACATTTCACAGAGACACGGCGTCCCATTTCACTTCGCCACTGCAACCCGTTACCCTCAGTCACAGCATCCCGTTTCCACAGTCACTGCATCTCCTTTCCCCAAGTCACGGCATCCCATCTCCACGGTCACTTGCACCCATTTCATTCAATCACTGCCTCCCATTTCCATCACTCACTGCATCCCATTTCCAAAAGTCACTGCATCCTATTTCCCTCAGTAACTGCATCCCATTTCCCTCAGTCACTGCATCCCATTTCCCTCAGTCAGTGCATCCCATTTCCCTCAGTCAGTGCATCCCATTTCACTCAGTCCGTGCATCCCATTTGCATCAGACACTGCATTTAATCTCCATCAGTCACTGCATCCCACTTCACACAGTCATTGCAGCTCATTTCACTCAGTCACTGCATCCCATTTCACTCAGTCACTGCATCCCATTTCACTCAGTCACTGCATCCCATTTGCATCAGACACTGCATCCCATTTGCAACAGTCACTGCATCTCACTTCACTCATTCACTGCATCCCATTTCCCACAGTCACTGCATCCCATTTCACTCAGTCACGGCATCCCATTTCACTCAGTCACCACATCCCATTTCCATCAGTCACAGCATCCCATGACCCTCGGTCACTGCATCCCATTTCACTCAGTCACTACATCCCATTTCACACAGTCACAGCATCACATTTCACACAGTCACTTCATCTCGTTTCCCACAGTCACTGCATCCCATTTCCCACAGTCACTGCATCTCCTTTCCCTCAGTTAGAGCACCTCATTTCCTCACTCAGTGCAACCCATTTCCCACAGTCACTGCAACCCATTTCCCACAGTCACTGCATCCCATTTCCCTCAGTCACTGCATCACATTTCAATCAGCCACTGCACCCCATTTCACTCAGCCACTGCATCCCATTCCACTCAGCCACTCCGTCATATTCACTCAGTCATTGCATCCCATTTCACTCAGTCACAGCATTCCATTTGACTCAGTCACTACATGCTATTTAACGGAGACAGTGAATCCTCTTCAACTGAGACAGTGCATCCATTTCCCTCAGTCACCGCACCCTATTCCCCTCAGTCACCGCATCCCATTTCACTCAGTCACGGCATCCCATTTCACTCAGTCACCACATCCCATTTCCATCAGTCACAGCATCCCATGACCCTCGGTCACTGAATCCCATTTCACTCAGTGACTGCATCTCATTTCACTCAGTCACTGCATCACATTTCACTCAGTGACTGCATCCCATTTCACTCAATCACTGCCTCCCATTTTCCTCAGTCACTGCAACCCATTTCCCACAGTCACTGCGTCTCCTTTCCCTCAGTCACAGCATCCCATTTCACTCAGTCAGCGCATCCCATTTCCCTCAGTCACTGCATCCCATTTCACTCAGCCACTGCATCCCATTTCACTCAGCCACTGCATCCCATTTCACTCAGCCACTGCTTCCCATTTCACTCAGCCACTGCATCCCATTTCACTCAGCCACTTCATCCCATTTCACTCAGTCACTGCATCCCATTTCACTGAGCCACTTCATCATATTCACGCAGTCATTGCATCCCATTTCACTCAGTCACAGCATTCTATTTGACTCAGTCACTGCATGCTATTTAACGGCATTTAACGACAGTGAATCCTATTCAACTGAGACAGTGCATCCATTTCGCTCAGTCACCGCACCCTATTCCCCTCAGTCACCGCATCCCATTTCACTCAGTCACGGCATCCCATTTCACTCAGTCACCGCATCCCATTTCCATCAGTCACTGCATCCCATGACCCTCAGTCAGTGAACCCCATTTCACTCAGTCACTGCATCTCATTTCAATCAGTCACTGCATCCCATTTCAATCAGTCACTGCATCCCATTCACTCAGTCACTGCATCCCATTTCACTCAGTCACTGCCTCCCATTTCAGTCAGTCACTCACTCCCATTTCAGTGACTCCCTCCCATTTCCCTCAGTCATTGCGTCCCATTTCGCTCAGTCACTGCGTCCCATTTCTCTCAGACACTACATCCCATTTCACGCAGTCAGTGCATCACATGTCATTCAGTCTCTGCACTCCATTTCACTCAGTCACTGCATCCCATTTCCCTAGCCACTGGATCTCAATTCCTCAGTCACGGCATCCCATTACCCTCAGTCACTGCATCTCATTTCCCTCAGTCACTGCATCTCATTTCGTTCAGTCACTGAAACCCATTTCCATTCGTCACTGCACCCATTATCACTCAGTCACTGCATCCCATTTCACTCAGTCACTGCATCCCATTTCACGGAGACAGTGAATCCTATTCAACTGAGACAGTGAAGCAATTTCCATCAGTCACCACACCCTATTCCCCACAGTCACGGCATCACATTACACGTGGTCACTACATCCTATTTCACTCAGTCACTGTGTCCCATTACCCTCAGTCACTGCATCCCATTTCACTCAGGCACTCCCTCCCATTTCAGTCAGTCACTCCCGCCCATTTCACTCAGTCACTGCCTCCCACTTCACTCAGTCACTGCCTCCCACTTCACTCAGTCACTGCCTCTCAAATTCAGTCAGTCACTACCTCTCATTTCACTCAGTCACTGCATCTCCTTTCCCTCAGTCACTGCATCACATTTCACTCAGTCACTGCCTCCCACTTCACTCAGTCACTGCCTCTCAAATTCAGTCAGTCACTCCCTCCCATTTCAGTCAGTCACTACCTCCCATTTCACTCAGTCACTGCATCTCCTTTCCCTCAGTCACTGCATCCCATTTCACTCAGTCACTGCATCCCATTTCACTCAGTCACTACATCCCACTTCACTCAGTCACTGCCTCCCATTTCCCACGGTCACATCATCCCATTTCACTCAGTGACTGCATCCCATTTCACTCAGTCACTGCCTCCCATTTCAGTGAGTCACTGCCTCCCATTTCAGTGAGTCACTGCCTCCCATTTTAGTGAGTCACACCCTCCCATTTCAGTGAGTCACACCCTCCCATTTCAGACAGTCACTGCATCCCATGTCCCCAGAGTCACTGCGTCCCATTACACTCAGGCACTGCATCCTATTTCCCTCAGTCACTGCATCAAATTTCACTCAGTCTCTGCTTCCAATTTCCCTCAGTCACTGCATCCCAGTTCACTCAGTCAGTGTTTCCCATTACACTCAGTCACTGCGTCCCATTTCCCTCAGTCACTGCAAACCATTTCTGACAGTCACTGCAACCCATTTCACACCGTCACTGCATCTCCTTCCCCTCAGTCAGTGCATCTCATTTCCCTCAGTCACTGCATCTCATTTCCCTCAGTCACTGCATCTCATTTCCCTCAGTCACTGCATCGCATTGTCCTCCGTCACGGCATCCCATTACACTCAGTCACTGCATCCTATTTCCCTCAGTCACTGCATCCCAATTCACTCAGCCACTGCACCCCACTTCACTCAGTCACCGCATCCCATTTAACTCAGTCACTGCCTCCCATTTCAGTCAGTCACTGCATCCCATTTCAGTCAGTCACTGCATCTCATTTCAATCAGTCACTGCATCCCATTTCACTCAGTCTCAGCATCCCATATCACTCAGGCACTGCATCCCATTTCCATCAGTCACTGCATCCCATTTCCTTCAGCCACTGCATCCCATTACACTCAGTCACTGCATCCCATTTCACTCAGTCACTGCATCCCTTCTAACGGAGACAGTGAATCCTATTCAACTGCAACAGTGAATCCATTTCGATCATCACCACACCCAATTCCCCACAGTCACGGCATCACATTACACTGTCAGTGCATCCCATTACAGTCAGTCACTGCATCCTATTTCCCTCAGTCACTGCGTCCCATTTCACTCAGTCAGTGCATCCCATTTCCCTCAGTCAGGGCGTCCCATTTCACTCAGTCACTACATCCCATTTCACGCAGCCACTGCATCCCATTTCACTCAGCCACTGCACCCCATTACACTCAGTCACTGCATCCCATTACCGTCAGCCACTGCATCCCATTTCACTCAGTCACTGCATCCCATTTCCCTCAGTAACTGCATCCCATTTCCCTCAGTCACTGCATCCCATTTCATTCAGTCACTGCACCCCAGTTCACTCAGTCAGTGCATCCCATTTCCCTCAGTCACTGCGTCCCATTTCCCTCAGTCACTGCAACCTATTTCCCACAGTCACTGCATCTGCTTTCCCTCAGTCACAGCATCCCAATTCACTCAGACAGTGAATCTCATTGAACTGAAATGGTGCATCCCCTTACCCTCAGTCACAGCATTCCATTTCCCAGAATCACTGCATCTCCTTTCCCTCAGTCACTGCATCTCATTTCCCTCAGTCACTGCATCCCATTTCACTCAGCCACTGCATCCCATTTCACTCAGTCATTGCATCCTTTTTCACTCAGTCACTGCATCCCATTTGACTCAGTCACTGCATCCTATTTAACGGAGACGTTGAATCCTATTCAACTGAGACAGTGCATCCATTTCCATCAGTCACCGCACCCTATTCCCCTCAGTCACCGCATTCCATTTCCCTCAGTCACCACATTCCATTTCCCTCAGTCACCGCATCCCATTTCCCTCAGTCACCGCATCCCATTTCACTCAGTCACGCATCCCATTTCCATCAGTCACTGCACCCCATTTCACTCAGTCACTGCATCACATTACCCTCAGTCACTGCATCACATTACCCTCAGTCACGGCATCCAATTACCCTCAGTCACGGCATCCCATTTCACTCATTCACAGCTTCCCATTTCACTCAGTCACTGCATACCATTTCCCACAGGGACGGCATCTCCTTTCCATCAGTCAACGCATCACATTTCGCTCAGTCACTGCATCCCATTTCATTCAGTCACTGCATCCATTTCCCCACAGTCTCCGCATCACATTTCACAGAGACACGGCGTCCCATTTCACTTCGCCACTGCAACCCGTTACCCTCAGTCACAGCATCCCATTTCCACAGTCACTGCATCTCCTTTCCCCAAGTCACGGCATCCCATCTCCACGGTCACTTGCACCCATTTCATTCAATCACTGCCTCCCATTTCCATCACTCACTGCATCCCATTTCCAAAAGTCACTGCATCCTATTTCCCTCAGTAACTGCATCCCATTTCCCTCAGTCACTGCATCCCATTTCCATCAGTCAGTGCATCCCATTTCCCTCAGTCAGTGCATCCCATTTCACTCAGTCCGTGCATCCCATTTGCAACAGACACTGCATTTAATCTCCATCAGTCACTGCATCCCAATTCACACAGTCATTGCAGCTCATTTCACTCAGTCACTGCATCCCATTTCACTCAGTCACTGCATCCCATTTCACTCAGTCACTGCATCCCATTTGCATCAGACACTGCATCCCATTTGCAACAGTCACTGCATCTCACTTCACTCATTCACTGCATCCCATTTCCCACAGTCACTGCATCCCATTTCACTCAGTCACTGCATCCCATTTCACTCAGTCACTACATCCCATTTCACACAGTCACAGCATCACATTTCACACAGTCACTTCATCTCGTTTCCCACAGTCACTGCATCCCATTTCCCACAGTCACTGCATCTCCTTTCCCTCAGTTACTGCACCTCATTTCCTCACTCAGTGCAACCCATTTCCCACAGTCACTGCAACCCATTTCCCACAGTCACTGCATCCCATTTCCCTCAGTCACTGCAACCCATTTCCCTCAGTCACTGCATCCCATTTCCCTCAGTCACTGCATCCCATTTCCCACAGTCACTGCATCCCATTTCCCACAGTCACTGCATCCCATTTCACACAGTCACAGCATCACATTTCACACAGTCACTTCATCTCGTTTCCCACAGTCACTGCATCCCATTTCCCTCAGTCACTGCATCCCATTTCACGCAGTCACTGCATCCCATTTCACGCAGTCACTGCATCCCATTTCTCACAGTCACTGCATTCATTTTTCATCAGTCACTGCATTCAATTTCCATCAGTCACTGCAATGCATTCCACTCTGTTACTGCATCCTATTTCACTCAGTCACGGTGTCCCATTTCACGCAGTCACTGCATCCCATTTCTCACAGTCACTGCATTCATTTTTCATCAGTCACTGCATTCAATTTCCATCAGTCACTGCAATGCATTCCACTCTGTTACTGCATCCTATTTCACTCAGTCACGGTGTCCCATTTCACTCAGTCACTGCATCACATTTCACTCAGTGACTGCATCCCATTTCACTCAATCACTGCCTCCCATTTTCCTCAGTCACTGCAACCCATTTCCCACAGTCACTGCGTCTCCTTTCCCTCAGTCACAGCATCCCATTTCACTCAGTCAGCGCATCCCATTTCCCTCAGTCACTGCATCTCATTTCACTCAGCCACTGCATCCCATTTCACTCAGCCACTGCATCCCATTTCACTCACACACTGCATCCCATTTCACTCACACACTGCATCCCATTTCACTCAGCCACTGCATCCCATTTCACTCAGCCACTTCATCCCATTTCACTCAGTCACTGCATCCCATTTCCCACAGTCACTGCATCATATTCACGCAGTCATTGCATCCCATTTCACTCAGTCACAGCATTCCATTTGACTCAGTCACTGCATGCTATTTAACGGCGACAGTGAATCCTATTCAACTGAGACAGTGCATCCATTTCGCTCAGTCACCGCACCCTATACCCCTCAGTCACCGCATCCCATTTCACTCAGTCACGGCATCCCATTTCACTCAGTCACCGCATCCCATTTCCATCAGTCACTGCATCCCATGACCCTCAGTCAGTGAATCCCATTTCACTCAGTCACTGCATCTCATTTCACTCAGTCACGGTGTCCCATTTCACTCAGTCACTGCATCCCAATTCACTCAGTCACTACAACCCATTTCCCACAGTCATTGCAGCCAATTTCACTCTCTCACTGCATTCAATTTCCATCCGTCAGTGCATTCAATTTCCGTCAGTCACTGCATCGCATTTCACTCAGTCAGGGCATCCTATTTCACTCAGTCGGGGCATCCTATTTCACTCAGTTCCTGCATCCCATTTCCCTCAATCACTGCATTCCATTTCATGCAGTCACTGCATCCCATTTCACGCAGACACTGCATCCCATTTCAAGCAGTCACTGCATCCCATTTCAGGCAGTCACTGCATCAGATTTCACTCAGTCACTGCATCACATTTCACTCAGTCACTGCATCTCCTTTCCATCAGTCACTGCATCTCCTTTCCATCAGTCACTGCATCTCACTTCACTCATTCACTGCATCCCATTTCACGCAGTCACTGCATCGCAGTTCACACAGTCACTGCATCCCGTTTATCATCTGACGCTGCATTCAAGTTCCATCAGGTACTGCATCCCATTTCCTCAGTCACTGCATCCCATTTCCCACAGTCACTGCATCCCATTTCACTCAGTCACTGCATCCCATTTCCCACAGTCACTGCATCCCATTTCACACAGTCACAGCATCACATTTCACACAGTCACTTCATCTCATTTACCACAGTCACTGCATCCCATTTTCCTCAGTCACTGCATCCCATTTCACGCAGTCACTGCATCGCATTTCACTCAGTCAGGGCATCCTATTTCACTCAGTCATGGCATCCTATTTCACTCAGTCAGGGCATCCTATTTCACTGAGTCACTGCTTCCCATTTCCCTCAGTCACTGCATCCCATTTCATGCAGTCACTGCATCCCATTTCACGCAGACACTGCATCCCTTTTCACGCAGTCTCTGCATCACATTTCAGGCAATCACTGCATCACATTTCACGCACTCACTGCATCACATTTCACGCAGTCACGGCATCTCCTTTCCATCAGTCACTGTATCTCCTTTCCATCAGTCACTGCATCTCACTTCACTCATTCACTGCATCCTATTTCACGCAGTCACTGCATCCCATTTCACAGAGTCACTGCATCCCGTTTCTCATCTGACGCTGCATTCAAGTTCCGTCAGGTACTGCATCCCATTTCCTCAGTCACTGCATCCCATTTCCCTCAGTCACTGCGTCCCATTTCACTCAGTCACTGTGTCCCATTTCACTCTGTCACTGCATCCAATTTCCCTCAGTCACTGTAACCCATTTCACTCAGACACTGCATCCCATTTCTCTCAGTCACTACATCCCATTTCCCACAGTCATTGCATCCAATTTCACTCTCTCACTGCATTCAATTTCCATCTGTCACCTCATCCCATTTCACTCAGTCACGGCATTCCATTTCACTCAGTCACGGCATCCCATTTCCCTCAGTCACTGCATCCCATTTCACTCAGTCACGGCATCCCATTTCACTCAGTCACGGCATCCCATTTCACTCAGGCACTGCATCCCATTTAACGGAGACAGTGAATCCTGTTCAACTGAGACAGTGAATGTATTTCCATCAATCACCACACCCAATGCCACACAGTCACGGCATCCCATTTCACTCGGTCACTGCATCCCATTTCTCTCAGTCACAGCATCCCATTTCCCACAGTCATTGCATCCAATTTCACTCTCTCACTGCATTCAATTTCCATCTGTCTCTGCATCCCACTTCACTCAGTCACTGCATCCCATTTCACTCAGTCACTGCATCCCATTTCCATCAGTCATGGCATCCCATTTCCATCAGTCACAGCATCCCATTTCCATCAGTCACTGCACCCCATTTCACTCAGTCACTGCATCACATTACCCTCAGTCACTGCATCACATTACCCTCAGTCACTGCATCTCATTACCCTCAGTCATGGCATCCAATTACCCTCAGTCACGGCATCCCATTTCACTCATTCACAGCTTCCCATTTCACTCAGTCACTGCATGCCATTTCCCACAGGGACGGCATCTCCTTTCCATCAGTCAACGCATCACATTTCACTCAGTCACTGCATCCCATTTCATTCAGTCACTGCATCCATTTCCCCATAGTCTCCGCATCACATTTCACAGAGACACGGCGTCCCATTTCACTTCGCCACTGCAACCCGTTACCCTCAGTCACAGCATCCCGTTTCCACAGTCACTGCATCTCCTTTCCCCAAGTCACGGCATCCCATCTCCACGGTCACTTGCACCCATTTCATTCAATCACTGCCTCCCATTTCCATCACTCACTGCATCCCATTTCCAAAAGTCACTGCATCCTATTTCCCTCAGTAACTGCATCCCATTTCCCTCAGTCACTGCATCCCATTTCCCTCAGTCAGTGCATCCCATTTCCCTCAGTCAGTGCATCCCATTTCACTCAGTCCGTGCATCCCATTTGCATCAGACACTGCATTTAATCTCCATCAGTCACTGCATCCCACTTCACACAGTCATTGCAGCTCATTTCACTCAGTCACTGCATCCCATTTCACTCAGTCACTGCATCCCATTTCACTCAGTCACTGCATCCCATTTGCATCAGACACTGCATCCCATTTGCAACAGTCACTGCATCTCACTTCACTCATTCACTGCATCCCATTTCCCACAGTCACTGCATCCCATTTCACTCAGTCACGGCATCCCATTTCACTCAGTCACCACATCCCATTTCCATCAGTCACAGCATCCCATGACCCTCGGTCACTGCATCCCATTTCACTCAGTCACTACATCCCATTTCACACAGTCACAGCATCACATTTCACACAGTCACTTCATCTCGTTTCCCACAGTCACTGCATCCCATTTCCCACAGTCACTGCATCTCCTTTCCCTCAGTTAGAGCACCTCATTTCCTCACTCAGTGCAACCCATTTCCCACAGTCACTGCAACCCATTTCCCACAGTCACTGCATCCCATTTCCCTCAGTCACTGCATCACATTTCAATCAGCCACTGCACCCCATTTCACTCAGCCACTGCATCCCATTCCACTCAGCCACTCCGTCATATTCACTCAGTCATTGCATCCCATTTCACTCAGTCACAGCATTCCATTTGACTCAGTCACTACATGCTATTTAACGGAGACAGTGAATCCTCTTCAACTGAGACAGTGCATCCATTCCCCTCAGTCACCGCATCCCATTTCACTCAGTCACGGCATCCCATTTCACTCAGTCACCACATCCCATTTCCATCAGTCACAGCATCCCATGACCCTCGGTCACTGAATCCCATTTCACTCAGTGACTGCATCTCATTTCACTCAGTCACTGCATCACATTTCACTCAGTGACTGCATCCCATTTCACTCAATCACTGCCTCCCATTTTCCTCAGTCACTGCAACCCATTTCCCACAGTCACTGTGTCTCCTTTCCCTCAGTCACAGCATCCCATTTCACTCAGTCAGCGCATCCCATTTCCCTCAGTCACTGCATCCCATTTCACTCAGCCACTGCATCCCATTTCACTCAGCCACTGCTTCCCATTTCACTCAGCCACTGCATCCCATTTCACTCAGCCACTTCATCCCATTTCACTCAGTCACTGCATCCCATTTCACTGAGCCACTTCATCATATTCACGCAGTCATTGCATCCCATTTCACTCAGTCACAGCATTCTATTTGACTCAGTCACTGCATGCTATTTAACGGCATTTAACGACAGTGAATCCTATTCAACTGAGACAGTGCATCCATTTCGCTCAGTCACCGCACCCTATTCCCCTCAGTCACCGCATCCCATTTCACTCAGTCACGGCATCCCATTTCACTCAGTCACCGCATCCCATTTCCATCAGTCACTGCATCCCATGACCCTCAGTCAGTGAACCCCATTTCACTCAGTCACTGCATCTCATTTCAATCAGTCACTGCATCCCATTTCAATCAGTCACTGCATCCCATTCACTCAGTCACTGCATCCCATTTCACTCAGTCACTGCCTCCCATTTCAGTCAGTCACTCACTCCCATTTCAGTGACTCCCTCCCATTTCCCTCAGTCATTGCGTCCCATTTCGCTCAGTCACTGCATCCCATTTAGCTCAGTCACTGCATCCCATTTCTATCAGTCACTGCATCCCATTTCCATCAGTCACTGCATGCCATTTCCCACAGTGACTGCATCTCCTTTCCATCAGTCAACGCATCACATTTCACTCAGTCACTGCATCCCATTTCATTCAGTCACAGAATCCATTTCCCCACAGTCTCCGCATCACATTTCACAGAGACACGGCGTCCCATTTCACTTAGCCACTGCAACCCGTTACCCTCAGTCACAGCATCCCGTTTCCACAGTCACTGCATCTCCTTTCCCCAGGTCACTGCATCCCATCTCCATGGTCACTCGTACCCGTGTCATTCAATCACTGCCTCTCATTTCCATCACTTCATCCCATTTCCAAAAGTCACTGCATCCTACTTCCCTCAGGAACTGCATCCCATTTCCCTCAGTCACTGCATCCCATTTCCCTCAGTCAGTGCATCCCATTTCCCTCAGTCACTGCACCCCAATTCCCTCAGTCACTGCACCCCAATTCCCTCAGTCACTGCACCCCAATTCCCTCAGTCACTGCACCCCAATTCCCTCAGTCACTGCATCCCATTTCAGTCAGTCACTGCATCCCATTTCACTCAGTCACTGCATCCCATTTCCATCAGTCACTGCATTCCATTTAACTCAGACACTGCATCCCATTTCCCTCAGTCACTGCATCACATTCCCCTCAGTCACTGCATCCCACTAACCTCAGTCACAGCATGCCATTTCCCACAGTGACTGCATCCCATTTAATTTAGTCACTGCACCACAGTTCAATCAGTCACTGCATTCCAGTTCACTCAGTCACTGCATCCCATTCCCCTCAGTCACTGCATCCCATTACCCTCAGACACTGCATCACATTACCCTCAGACACTGCATCACATTACCCTCAGACACTGCATCACATTTCCCTCAGACACTGCATCCCATTTCCCTCAGACACTGCATCCCATTTCCCTCAGACACTGCATCCCAGTTCACTCAGTCGCTGCATCCCATTCCCCTCAGTCACTGCATCCCATTTCCCACAGTCCCTGCAGCCCATTTAACAGTCACTGCATCCCATTTCACTCAGTCGCTGCATCCCATTCCACTCAGTCACTGCATCTCCTTTCCCTCAGTCACTGCATCCCATTTCACAGAGTCACTGCACCCCATGTCACTCAGTCACTGCACCCCATGTCACTCAGTCACTGCAGCCCATTTCACTCATTCACAGCTTCCCATTTCACTCAGTCACTGCATGCCATTTCCCACAGTGACGGCATCTCCTTTCCATCAGTCAACGCATCACATTTCACTCAGTCACTGCATCCCATTTCATTCAGTCACTGCATCCATTTCCCCACAGTCTCCGCATCACATTTCACAGAGACACGGTGTCCCATTTCACTTAGCCGCCTCAACCCGTTACCCTCAGTCACAGCATCCCGTTTCCACAGTCACTGCATCTCCTTTCCCCAAGTCACTGCATCCCATCTCCACGGTCACTTGCACCAATTTAATTCAATCACTGCCTCCCATTTCCCTCAGTCACTGCATCCCATTTCCAAAAGTCACTGCATCCTATTTCCCTCACTAACTGCATCTCATTTCCCTCAGGCACTGCATTCAATCTCCATCAGTCACTGCATCTCACTTCACTCATTCACTGCATCCCATTTCCCACAGTCACTGCATCCCACTTCACACAGTCACTGCATCCCACTTCACACAGTCATTGCAGCTCATTTCACTCAGTCACTGCATCCCATTTGCATCAGACACTGCTTTCAATTTCCATCAGTCACTGCATCTCACTTCACTCATTCACTGCATCCCATTTCCCACAGTAACTGCATCCCATTTCACTCAGTCACTGCATCCCATTTCACTCAGTCACTGCATCCCATTTCACTCAGTCACTGCATCCCATTTCACACAGTCACTGCATCCCATTTCACACAGTCACAGCATCACATTTCACACAGTCACTTCATCTCGTTTCCCACAGTCACTGCATCCCATTTCACGCAGTCACTGCATCCCATTTCACGCAGTCACTGCATCCCATTTCACGCAGTCATTGCATCCAATTTCACTCTCTCACTGCATTCAATTTCCATCTGTCACTGCATCCCATTTCACTCAGTCACTGCATCCCATTTCACTCAGTCACTGCATCCCATTTCACTCAGTCACGGCATCCCATTTCACTCAGTCACGGCATCCCATTTCCATCAGTCACGGCATCCCACTTCCATCAGTCACGGCATCCCACTTCCATCAGTCACGGCATCCCATTTCCATCATTCACTTTATCTTCTTTCCCTCAGTCACTGCATCCCATTTCACAGAGTCACTGCACCCCATTTCACTCAGTCACAGCTTCCCATTTCACTCATTCACAGCTTCCCATTTCACTCAGTCACTGCATGCCATTTCCCACAGTGACGGCATCTCCTTTCCATCAGTCAACGCATCACATTTCACTCAGTCACTGCATCCCATTTCATTCAGTCACTGCATCCATTTCCCCACAGTCTCCGCATCACATTTCACAGAGACACGGCGTGCCATTTCACTTCGCCACTGCAACCTGTTACCCTCAGTAACAGCATCCCGTTTCCACAGTCACTGCATCCCATCTCCACAGTCACTTGCACCCATTTCATTCAATCACTGCATCCCATTTCCAAAAGTCACTGCATCCTATTTCCCTCAGTAACTGCATCCCATTTCCCTCAGTCAGTGCATCCCATTTCCCTCAGTCACTGCATCCCATTTCCCTCAGTCACTGCATCCCATTTCCCTCAGTCACTGCATCCCATTTCCCTCAGTCACTGCATCCCATTTTCCTCAGTCACTGCATCCCATTTCCCTCAGTCACTGCATCCCATTTGCATCAGACACTGCATTCAATCTCCATCAGTCACTGCATCCCACTTCACACAGTCATTGCAGCTCATTTCACTCAGTCACTGCATCCCATTTCACTCAGTCACTGCATCCCATTTCACTCAGTCACTGCATCCCATTTGCATCAGACACTGCATTCAATTTCCATCAGTCACTGCATCTCACTTCACTCATTCACTGCATCCCATTTCCCACAGTCACTGCATCCCATTTCACTCAGTCACTGCATCCCACTTCACACAGTCATTGTAGCTCATTTCACTCAGTCACTGCATCCCATTTCACTCAGTCACTGCATCCCATTTCACTCAGTCACTGCATCCCATTTGCATCAGACACTGCATTCAATTTCCATCAGTCACTGCATCTCACTTCACTCATTCACTGCATCCCATTTCCCACAGTCACTGCATCCCATTTCACTCAGTCACTGCATCCCATTTCCCACAGTCACTGCATCCCATTTCACACAGTCACAGCATCACATTTCACACAGTCACTTCATCTCATTTACCACAGTCACTGCATCCCATTTTCCTCAGTCACTGCATCCCATTTCACGCAGTCACTGCATCGCATTTCACTCAGTCAGGGCATCCTATTTCACTCAGTCATGGCATCCTATTTCACTCAGTCAGGGCATCCTATTTCACTGAGTCACTGCTTCCCATTTCCCTCAGTCACTGCATCCCATTTCATGCAGTCACTGCATCCCATTTCACGCAGACACTGCATCCCATTTCACGCAGTCTCTGCATCACATTTCAGGCAATCACTGCATCACATTTCACGCACTCACTGCATCACATTTCACGCAGTCACGGCATCTCCTTTCCATCAGTCACTGTATCTCCTTTCCATCAGTCACTGCATCTCACTTCACTCATTCACTGCATCCTATTTCACGCAGTCACTGCATCCCATTTCACAGAGTCACTGCATCCCGTTTCTCATCTGACGCTGCATTCAAGTTCCGTCAGGTACTGCATCCCATTTCCTCAGTCACTGCATCCCATTTCCCTCAGTCACTGCGTCCCATTTCACTCAGTCACTGTGTCCCATTTCACTCTGTCACTGCATCCAATTTCCCTCAGTCACTGTAACCCATTTCACTCAGACACTGCATCCCATTTCTCTCAGTCACTACATCCCATTTCCCACAGTCATTGCATCCAATTTCACTCTCTCACTGCATTCAATTTCCATCTGTCACCTCATCCCATTTCACTCAGTCACGGCATTCCATTTCACTCAGTCACGGCATCCCATTTCCCTCAGTCACTGCATCCCATTTCACTCAGTCACGGCATCCCATTTCACTCAGTCACGGCATCCCATTTCACTCAGGCACTGCATCCCATTTAACGGAGACAGTGAATCCTGTTCAACTGAGACAGTGAATGTATTTCCATCAATCACCACACCCAATGCCACACAGTCACGGCATCCCATTTCACTCGGTCACTGCATCCCATTTCTCTCAGTCACAGCATCCCATTTCCCACAGTCATTGCATCCAATTTCACTCTCTCACTGCATTCAATTTCCATCTGTCTCTGCATCCCACTTCACTCAGTCACTGCATCCCATTTCACTCAGTCACTGCATCCCATTTCCATCAGTCATGGCATCCCATTTCCATCAGTCACAGCATCCCATTTCCATCAGTCACTGCACCCCATTTCACTCAGTCACTGCATCACATTACCCTCAGTCACTGCATCACATTACCCTCAGTCACTGCATCTCATTACCCTCAGTCATGGCATCCAATTACCCTCAGTCACGGCATCCCATTTCACTCATTCACAGCTTCCCATTTCACTCAGTCACTGCATGCCATTTCCCACAGGGACGGCATCTCCTTTCCATCAGTCAACGCATCACATTTCACTCAGTCACTGCATCCCATTTCATTCAGTCACTGCATCCATTTCCCCATAGTCTCCGCATCACATTTCACAGAGACACGGCGTCCCATTTCACTTCGCCACTGCAACCCGTTACCCTCAGTCACAGCATCCCGTTTCCACAGTCACTGCATCTCCTTTCCCCAAGTCACGGCATCCCATCTCCACGGTCACTTGCACCCATTTCATTCAATCACTGCCTCCCATTTCCATCACTCACTGCATCCCATTTCCAAAAGTCACTGCATCCTATTTCCCTCAGTAACTGCATCCCATTTCCCTCAGTCACTGCATCCCATTTCCCTCAGTCAGTGCATCCCATTTCCCTCAGTCAGTGCATCCCATTTCACTCAGTCCGTGCATCCCATTTGCATCAGACACTGCATTTAATCTCCATCAGTCACTGCATCCCACTTCACACAGTCATTGCAGCTCATTTCACTCAGTCACTGCATCCCATTTCACTCAGTCACTGCATCCCATTTCACTCAGTCACTGCATCCCATTTGCATCAGACACTGCATCCCATTTGCAACAGTCACTGCATCTCACTTCACTCATTCACTGCATCCCATTTCCCACAGTCACTGCATCCCATTTCACTCAGTCACGGCATCCCATTTCACTCAGTCACCACATCCCATTTCCATCAGTCACAGCATCCCATGACCCTCGGTCACTGCATCCCATTTCACTCAGTCACTACATCCCATTTCACACAGTCACAGCATCACATTTCACACAGTCACTTCATCTCGTTTCCCACAGTCACTGCATCCCATTTCCCACAGTCACTGCATCTCCTTTCCCTCAGTTAGAGCACCTCATTTCCTCACTCAGTGCAACCCATTTCCCACAGTCACTGCAACCCATTTCCCACAGTCACTGCATCCCATTTCCCTCAGTCACTGCATCACATTTCAATCAGCCACTGCACCCCATTTCACTCAGCCACTGCATCCCATTCCACTCAGCCACTCCGTCATATTCACTCAGTCATTGCATCCCATTTCACTCAGTCACAGCATTCCATTTGACTCAGTCACTACATGCTATTTAACGGAGACAGTGAATCCTCTTCAACTGAGACAGTGCATCCATTCCCCTCAGTCACCGCATCCCATTTCACTCAGTCACGGCATCCCATTTCACTCAGTCACCACATCCCATTTCCATCAGTCACAGCATCCCATGACCCTCGGTCACTGAATCCCATTTCACTCAGTGACTGCATCTCATTTCACTCAGTCACTGCATCACATTTCACTCAGTGACTGCATCCCATTTCACTCAATCACTGCCTCCCATTTTCCTCAGTCACTGCAACCCATTTCCCACAGTCACTGCGTCTCCTTTCCCTCAGTCACAGCATCCCATTTCACTCAGTCAGCGCATCCCATTTCCCTCAGTCACTGCATCCCATTTCACTCAGCCACTGCATCCCATTTCACTCAGCCACTGCTTCCCATTTCACTCAGCCACTGCATCCCATTTCACTCAGCCACTTCATCCCATTTCACTCAGTCACTGCATCCCATTTCACTGAGCCACTTCATCATATTCACGCAGTCATTGCATCCCATTTCACTCAGTCACAGCATTCTATTTGACTCAGTCACTGCATGCTATTTAACGGCATTTAACGACAGTGAATCCTATTCAACTGAGACAGTGCATCCATTTCGCTCAGTCACCGCACCCTATTCCCCTCAGTCACCGCATCCCATTTCACTCAGTCACGGCATCCCATTTCACTCAGTCACCGCATCCCATTTCCATCAGTCACTGCATCCCATGACCCTCAGTCAGTGAACCCCATTTCACTCAGTCACTGCATCTCATTTCAATCAGTCACTGCATCCCATTTCAATCAGTCACTGCATCCCATTCACTCAGTCACTGCATCCCATTTCACTCAGTCACTGCCTCCCATTTCAGTCAGTCACTCACTCCCATTTCAGTGACTCCCTCCCATTTCCCTCAGTCATTGCGTCCCATTTCGCTCAGTCACTGCATCCCATTTAGCTCAGTCACTGCATCCCATTTCTATCAGTCACTGCATCCCATTTCCATCAGTCACTGCATGCCATTTCCCACAGTGACTGCATCTCCTTTCCATCAGTCAACGCATCACATTTCACTCAGTCACTGCATCCCATTTCATTCAGTCACAGAATCCATTTCCCCACAGTCTCCGCATCACATTTCACAGAGACACGGCGTCCCATTTCACTTAGCCACTGCAACCCGTTACCCTCAGTCACAGCATCCCGTTTCCACAGTCACTGCATCTCCTTTCCCCAGGTCACTGCATCCCATCTCCATGGTCACTCGTACCCGTGTCATTCAATCACTGCCTCTCATTTCCATCACTTCATCCCATTTCCAAAAGTCACTGCATCCTACTTCCCTCAGGAACTGCATCCCATTTCCCTCAGTCACTGCATCCCATTTCCCTCAGTCAGTGCATCCCATTTCCCTCAGTCAGTGCATCCCATTTCCCTCAGTCACTGCACCCCAATTCCCTCAGTCACTGCACCCCAATTCCCTCAGTCACTGCACCCCAATTCCCTCAGTCACTGCACCCCAATTCCCTCAGTCACTGCATCCCATTTCAGTCAGTCACTGCATCCCATTTCACTCAGTCACTGCATCCCATTTCCATCAGTCACTGCATTCCATTTAACTCAGACACTGCATCCCATTTCCCTCAGTCACTGCATCACATTCCCCTCAGTCACTGCATCCCACTAACCTCAGTCACAGCATGCCATTTCCCACAGTGACTGCATCCCATTTAATTTAGTCACTGCACCACAGTTCAATCAGTCACTGCATTCCAGTTCACTCAGTCACTGCATCCCATTCCCCTCAGTCACTGCATCCCATTACCCTCAGACACTGCATCACATTACCCTCAGACACTGCATCACATTACCCTCAGACACTGCATCACATTTCCCTCAGACACTGCATCCCATTTCCCTCAGACACTGCATCCCATTTCCCTCAGACACTGCATCCCAGTTCACTCAGTCGCTGCATCCCATTCCCCTCAGTCACTGCATCCCATTTCCCACAGTCCCTGCAGCCCATTTAACAGTCACTGCATCCCATTTCACTCAGTCGCTGCATCCCATTCCACTCAGTCACTGCATCTCCTTTCCCTCAGTCACTGCATCCCATTTCACAGAGTCACTGCACCCCATGTCACTCAGTCACTGCACCCCATGTCACTCAGTCACTGCAGCCCATTTCACTCATTCACAGCTTCCCATTTCACTCAGTCACTGCATGCCATTTCCCACAGTGACGGCATCTCCTTTCCATCAGTCAACGCATCACATTTCACTCAGTCACTGCATCCCATTTCATTCAGTCACTGCATCCATTTCCCCACAGTCTCCGCATCACATTTCACAGAGACACGGTGTCCCATTTCACTTAGCCGCCTCAACCCGTTACCCTCAGTCACAGCATCCCGTTTCCACAGTCACTGCATCTCCTTTCCCCAAGTCACTGCATCCCATCTCCACGGTCACTTGCACCAATTTAATTCAATCACTGCCTCCCATTTCCCTCAGTCACTGCATCCCATTTCCAAAAGTCACTGCATCCTATTTCCCTCACTAACTGCATCTCATTTCCCTCAGGCACTGCATTCAATCTCCATCAGTCACTGCATCTCACTTCACTCATTCACTGCATCCCATTTCCCACAGTCACTGCATCCCACTTCACACAGTCACTGCATCCCACTTCACACAGTCATTGCAGCTCATTTCACTCAGTCACTGCATCCCATTTGCATCAGACACTGCTTTCAATTTCCATCAGTCACTGCATCTCACTTCACTCATTCACTGCATCCCATTTCCCACAGTAACTGCATCCCATTTCACTCAGTCACTGCATCCCATTTCACTCAGTCACTGCATCCCATTTCACTCAGTCACTGCATCCCATTTCACACAGTCACTGCATCCCATTTCACACAGTCACAGCATCACATTTCACACAGTCACTTCATCTCGTTTCCCACAGTCACTGCATCCCATTTCACGCAGTCACTGCATCCCATTTCACGCAGTCACTGCATCCCATTTCACGCAGTCATTGCATCCAATTTCACTCTCTCACTGCATTCAATTTCCATCTGTCACTGCATCCCATTTCACTCAGTCACTGCATCCCATTTCACTCAGTCACTGCATCCCATTTCACTCAGTCACGGCATCCCATTTCACTCAGTCACGGCATCCCATTTCCATCAGTCACGGCATCCCACTTCCATCAGTCACGGCATCCCACTTCCATCAGTCACGGCATCCCATTTCCATCATTCACTTTATCTTCTTTCCCTCAGTCACTGCATCCCATTTCACAGAGTCACTGCACCCCATTTCACTCAGTCACAGCTTCCCATTTCACTCATTCACAGCTTCCCATTTCACTCAGTCACTGCATGCCATTTCCCACAGTGACGGCATCTCCTTTCCATCAGTCAACGCATCACATTTCACTCAGTCACTGCATCCCATTTCATTCAGTCACTGCATCCATTTCCCCACAGTCTCCGCATCACATTTCACAGAGACACGGCGTGCCATTTCACTTCGCCACTGCAACCTGTTACCCTCAGTAACAGCATCCCGTTTCCACAGTCACTGCATCCCATCTCCACAGTCACTTGCACCCATTTCATTCAATCACTGCATCCCATTTCCAAAAGTCACTGCATCCTATTTCCCTCAGTAACTGCATCCCATTTCCCTCAGTCAGTGCATCCCATTTCCCTCAGTCACTGCATCCCATTTCCCTCAGTCACTGCATCCCATTTCCCTCAGTCACTGCATCCCATTTCCCTCAGTCACTGCATCCCATTTTCCTCAGTCACTGCATCCCATTTCCCTCAGTCACTGCATCCCATTTGCATCAGACACTGCATTCAATCTCCATCAGTCACTGCATCCCACTTCACACAGTCATTGCAGCTCATTTCACTCAGTCACTGCATCCCATTTCACTCAGTCACTGCATCCCATTTCACTCAGTCACTGCATCCCATTTGCATCAGACACTGCATTCAATTTCCATCAGTCACTGCATCTCACTTCACTCATTCACTGCATCCCATTTCCCACAGTCACTGCATCCCATTTCACTCAGTCACTGCATCCCATTTCACACAGTCACAGCATCACATTTCACACAGTCACAGCATCACATTTCACACAGTCACAGCATCACATTTCACACAGTCACAGCATCACATTTCACACAGTCACTTCATCTCGTTTCCCACAGTCACTGCATCCCATTTCCCACAGTCACTGCATCCCATTTCCGTCAGTCACTGCATCCCATTTCACGCAGTCACTGCATCCCATTTCTCGCAGTCACTGCATCCCATTTCACGCAGTCACTGCATCCCATTTCACGCAGTCACTGCATCCCATTTCACGCAGTCACGGTATTCCATTTCACCCAGTCACTGCATCCCAATTCACTCAGTCACTACAACCCATTTCCCACAGTCGTTGCAGCCAATTTCACTCTCTCACTGCATTCAATTTCCATCCGTCAGTGCATTCAATTTCCGTCAGTCACTGCATTGCATTTCACTCAGTCGGGGCATCCTATTTCACTCAGTCGGGGCATCCTATTTCACTCAGTCGGGGCATCCTATTTCACTCAGTCGGGGCATCCTATTTCACTCAGTCGGGGCATCCTATTTCACTCAGTCACTGCATCCCATTTCCCTCAGTCAATGCGTCCCATTTCATGCAGTCACTGCGTCCCATTTCACGCAGTCACTGCGTCCCATTTCACGCAGTCACTGCATCACATTTCAGGCAGTCACTGCATCACATTTCACGCAGTCACTGCATCACATTTCACGCAGTCACGGCATCACATTTCACTCTGCCACTGCATCACATTTCACTCAGTCACTGCATCTCCTTTCCATCAGTCACTGCATCTCACTTCACTCATTCACTGCATCCTATTTCACCCAGTCACTGCATCCCATTTCACACAGTCACTGCATCCCGTTTCTCATCTGATGCTGCATTCAAGTTCCGTCAGGTACTGCATCCCATTTCCTCAGTCACTGCATCCCATTTCCCTCAGTCACTGCGTCCCATTTCACTCAGTCACTGCATCCCATTTCCCTCAGTCACTGTATCCCATTTCTCTCAGTCACTACATCCCATTTCCCACCGTGATTGCATCCAATTTCACTCTCTCACTGCATTCAATTTCCATCTGTCACTGCATCCCATTACCCTCAGCCACTGCATCCCATTTATCTCAGTCACTGCATCCCATTTATCTCAGTCACTGCATCCCATTTCACTGAGTCACTGAATCGCATTTGTTGTTCTCACTTGAATGCAATGGTCATGAATCTCCTCCAATGGCTGGTCATGTATTTCCAATGCAAAATTTTACCAAGTTTTGATTTTCAATTTTGATTACATGTGTCTCCTCTAATCTATAAGATGCTGCAATAAACTCAAATTTTATAAATCATAATTCAACCACCATTACCTACAGAGTTAATTTCATCAAACAGATCCAATTAGAATTGTCACATTCCCAAATCCTGATTCTACTTTTTCTAATTATGGGCCACGTGGTTCAGAAAAAAGACACTTAGAGTCAGAGAGATGTACAGTCGGGAAACAGATCCTTTGGCCCAATTTGTCTATGTTGACCAGATATACTAAATTAATTTAGTCCCATTTGCCAGTATTTGGCCCATATTCCTCTCAACCCATCCTATTCATATACCCATCCACATGCCTTTTAAACGTACAAGCCTCCACCACTTCCTCTGGCAGCTCATTCCATACATGCACCACTATGAAAAAAATCTGGTCCATTTTAAATCTTCCCTCTCTCATTTTCAACCTATTCTCTCCAGTTTTGGATTCCAGCAACCCGGGGAGAAGATCTTGGCTGTTCGCTGTATCCACGTCCCTCGTAATTGTATAAACTTCTATATGGTCAGCCCTGAACTCCAAAGTTCCAAGAAATCGCTGCCTGTTCAAGCCCACGGTCTACCTTCAACCTCCGATGCTGGTAACATCCTTGTAGATCTTCTCTGAACCCTTTCAAGTTTACAACATACAACAATACAGCGCAGAACAGGCCCTTCGGCCCTCAATGTAGCGCCGACATCCTTCCTCTCGCAAGGAGACCAAAAGCGATTGCAGTAGTCCAAAAGCAGCCGAACCAACGTCCTACATGGCTGCTAAGTGATCTCCTAACTCCTATACTCAATGCACTGACCGATAAAGGCGAGCACACCAAATGTCTCCTCAATATCCTTTCTACCGGTGGCTGTACTTTGATGGAACTACGAAACTGCACTCCAGTGTCTCTTTATTAAGCAACACTCCCCACAACCTTCAGTGTAAACTTGCTGCCCTGATTTGCCTTTCCAAAATGTAGCACCTCACATTTGTCTAACCTCAACTCCATCTGCCACTCCTCAGTTTATTCGCCCTTGTCAATGTCCCATTGTATTCTGAGGTGACCTTCTGGGCTGGCTACTACACCTTCAATCATTGGGAAACTTACTAACCACACCTTCTATTTTCATATCCAAATCATTGCATCACTTCAACTCCCCCTCCCACTCCCTGGACGACATGTCCATCCTGGGCCTCTTCCAGTGTCACAACCACACCACCCAGAAACTGGAGGAGCAGCACCTCATATTCCGCCTCGGGAGCTTCCAACTCAATGGCCTCAATATGGACTTTGCCACCCTCAAAATCTCCCCACCCGTCAGCCTCATCCCAAGACTAGTTCCTCCCCTCATCCCCGCCTCCATGACCTGTCCGCCTTCTCTCCCACCTATCCACTCCTCCCACCTCACTGACCAACTCCCACCACTGCTTGGAATTATTCTTCTTTTCACACTTCATCAGCTCGATGTTATTTCTAAAATCTATTTTCCAATTTTGGAAAAAGTGAGATAAAGAGAAGTAAAAGAAGTTACATTCTTATCACTCGTGAAATCTCTGAATATTCTTCTGTTGAAAGGCCGCCAAGGAACGATGCAATTCTTGTGTCACAAACGCTGTGAGGGAGACATCTTTTTCGGTTCCACTAACTCCACCCTAAGGAAGACAAACGCACGTAACATATCTAGTGACTTAAAGCATACTCTATTGTTACCCAAGGTGGAGAGCTGAATGAACACAGCAGGCCAAGCAGCATCAGAGGAGCAAGAAAGCTGATGTTTCGGGACGAGACCCTCCTTCAGAAAATTGGCGCTGGAGAATCTGAGATAACAAGGTGTAGAGCTGGATGATACTGCTTGACCTGCTGTGTTCATCCAGCTTTACACCTTCTTATCTCAGATTCTCCAGCATCTGCAGTTCCTACTACCTCTATTGTTGCCCTTCCACTTTACTGAACTAATATGAGCCAGTAGTTTTGTTTAGGCTCGTGTAATCTTACGGTTATTGGCCTGTACAAAATCCTGAATTAATTTTGATCGACTGACGGGAGGAGAGATGAATTTTATAGAAATTTTTGTTTTCTACCAATTTGCAGAGGGCATCGTGGGCGATTGAAGGACAGTGTTATTATCCTCCAGGTCTGTGGACTGCATCATTACCAACTTGCCCATTTGCATACACATACAATATTCATTATGTACCAATGAAACATAATAAACCAATACTGTGTACTAAAAACAACCCTCACATATCAATGGAAAGTTAAATATTTATCATAGAGTTTGAAGGATTGAATTCAATGATACAAAGCAAAAACCAGTGAAGATGAGTGCAGTTGGTCAGCACTTTTGCCACTAAGTGGAGGTTGGCAGTTTGAGGCCACCCAAGAACAAGCAAGCTCTGTCTAACTCCAAGGGCAGCACGGTGGCTCAGTGGTTAGCACTGCTGACTCACAGCGCCAGGGACCCAGGTTCGATCCCACCGTTGCGTGATTTTCTGTGCAGAGTTTGTACATTCTGCCCATGCCTGCATGGGTTCCTGCTGGGTGCTCTGGTTTCCTCCCACTGTCCAAAGATGTGCAGGCTAGTTGTATGGGCCATGCCAAACTTGCCCATTGTGTTTCGGGATGTGTAGATTAGGTGTGTTAGTCATGGGAAATGTACGGTTACTGAGGAAAGGGTCGGGGAATGAGTCAGGGTGAGATGCTCTTTGGAGGGTGGCTGTGGACTTGTTGGGTCAAAAGGGGCTTGTTTCCACACCGTAGGGATTCTATGATATGGAAGTATCTTTTGAAGTGGGCATTCATGGGTATGCTGTAACAGAGACCTTGAAATACTACACAACAAATATTTGGAACTAGACTGTCAATTCAGACATAGCATCAAAAAAGGTCATGGAAGTTGTCACCGATATAAAGCAGGATTGATGAAAATCCAGCAGGAAATGGTGTCAAAAGGCACAGTATCTTTTCTTCACCTCCAGTTATTTTGTCCAAGGCACTGGATGCTGGCAGGATTGAAACATTTAAGAAATGCTTCACAAATCACATATAAGGACCTGCACATCTTTGAACAATGGGAGGAAACTGCAGCACCTGGCAGAAGCCCCTCGCAGACGCGGGGAGGACGTGTCAGTTCCACACAGATAGTTACCCAAGACTGGAATCTCAATTGGCTCCCCAGTGCATGAGCAGCTCTAACCACTGAGCAACTACCTTGCCCAGAAGGGGTTTTATAAGCGCATACATTATTTCCATTAATAGTTGGGGTAAGACAGATCCAATCCTCTATGTCCAATCAAAATAACATATCGTAGATATCATGACAACAATCATAAATGATTTTGAATAAGTAAATCAAAAAAATAGAAATTGTTTCCAAGCCTAAATACTAAATATGGTGCAGTTAAGATGAATAGCGCAACAACAAAAAGGCCATATTTTATGTGACCATCGGTAACACTTGAAAACTTGCAACAATATAGTCACCAGTAGAGATCTGGAGTGGTTTGATGATGCACTCCTTCATACACTGGAATGAAACTCCAAAGATCACAAATTCTCCTTCAATACCGTGTTATAACAGTGACTGCATCAACCTGTGTTTATGGGCCTGACTGGAAACCCACACAACACGCACAAACAAAAATATAATCTAAGGTGATAGGAGAAATAAATGTATGTATGCAACGTCTTTGAAAAGCAATCATTTCTAGCGGATGCAAGCCCATAAGGAATCTCGTTTCGCAGATTATATTCATTTGCACTGCAGTTCACGCCAGTCAGAATCAGTTTTCGTTTCATGACAGATAACTAAAATGTCCATTACAATGAACTTTGTTTGATCAGAAGATTTTAAGTAAGGACTATGTCTTGTGTGAGCTGACGGCATTAGGGGATGGAGAAGGTACGCTCACTGCTGGCATCTTGACACCATTGAATGAGCAAGCGTGGACGCAAAGGTTGTAACAGGTAACAATTGTACAGGCAATATCTTTTGAGCTCCTTCCGAGCAGGCCTGTAATACTCTAAAGCTGTGCTAGACCCTCACTTACTCCACCTTACGTACGCTGCCTTTTTCTTTTCGACAAGAAGCACCTCTGCACCCCTGCACCCGTCATCCAAGGCTCCTTAATCTTACCCCTTCTTACCTGTCTCAGAGGAACAAATTCATACATCACTCGCAACAACTGCTCCTTGAACAGCTCCACATGTCTGCTGTGCCCTTTCTGTGGAACAATTGCTCCCAATCTGTAGTTCCCAACTCCTGTCTGATAGCATCATAGTTTCCTTTTCCCCAGTTAAATATCTTCCCCTGCTAACTGCTCCTTTCCCTTTCCATGGCTGTGGTAAATGTGAGGCTGTTGTAGTCACTGTCGCCAAAGTGCTCTCCCACCACAAGATCTGACACCTGTCCTGGCTCATTGCCGAGCACCAAATCCAAAATGGCCTCCCTCCTCGGCCTGTCCACATACTGAGTAAGGAAACCCTCCTGAACACACCTGACAAAAACGGCACCATCCAAACCATCTGCACTCAGGAGGTTTCAATCTATATTGGAAAAGTTGAAGTCACCCTGAACAACAACCCTGCTACGTTTGCACTTTTCAACTATCTGCCGGCCAATGAGTTCTTTGATCTCCCAACTGCTATTTGGGGGCCGTAGAAAACCCCCAGTGAGGTGACTGCTGCCTTGCTGTTCCGAACTTCCACCCATACTGACTCAGTCAACAAACCTTCCTTGGCAACCTCAGCCCATACCACCGCAGTAGACGAGTCCTCAAAGGTTCTTTCAGCCGCCATCATACTGTCCTTGACCAACAAAGCCACACCTCCCCATCTTTTACCACCTTCCCAGACCTTAATCAAAGATCTAAACCCTGGAACCTGCAACATCCATTCCTGACCCTGCTCTATCCATGTCTCCGAAATGGCCACAACATCGAAGTCCCAGGTACCTATCCAAGCTGCAACCTCACCTAACTTATTCCGGATACTCCCGGCATTAAAGTCGTCACACTTCAATCCAGCTTGCTGTCTGCCAGCACACTCCTGTGACAGTGAGGTCCTGACCATGTCCTCCCGACGCTCATCCTCCTGTGTACCAGGACTACACCTCAGTTTCCCATCCCCCTTCTGAGCTCGTTTAAATCCACCCAAATGGCACTAGCCAATTTCCCACCCAGGATATTAGTGCCCCTCTGGTTCAAGTGGAGACCGTCCTGTTTGTCCAGGTCCCACCTTCCCCAGAATGAGCCCCAATTGTCCATGTACCTGAAGCCCTCCCACCTGCACCATCCCTGCAGCCACGTCTTCAGCTGAAATCTCTCCCTGTTCTTTGCCTCGCTATCACGTGGTACGGGTGACAAACACAGATGACCACGCTCTTTGTTCCAGCTCTCAGCTTCCACCCTAGCTCCCTCAAATCCTGCCTGGCATCCCTATCCCTCTTTCTACCTACGTCACTGGTGCCTATGTGGACCACGACTTGGGGCTGGTCACCCTCTCCCCTCAGGACCCTAAACACACTATCCGAGACATCACGGACCCTGGCTCCTGGTCGGCAACACACCAATCGTCAGTCTCTTTCGTTCCCGGCAAATCTTCTATCAGTCCCTCTAACTATTGAGTCCCCAATGACTATCACTCTCTTCCTATCCCCGCTTCCCTTCTGTGCAAGAGGGACAGACTCTGTGCCAGAGACCTGCACCCGACTGCATGCCCCTGGTAAGTCGTCCCCCGGAACAGTATCCAAAACCGTATACTTGTTTTTCAGGGGAGCGACCGCAGGGGATTTCAGGGGAACGACCACAGGGGAAGGTTGGTCGAGCTACACCGGGTAAACGTACATTTTTGGCTGAAGAAACATGTGTTTCAATGTGAGCTAATGGAAGAAGCCATGGAGTCAAAGCTAAACATTTCGACAGTAAGACAACCATTCTTAAAAGCAGCAGACAGCATGAAAAAGAAATCAGCGGCTTTAATATCCGGTTAAAATTTGTGGAATATCAGATGGAATTTTCTTATTGACTCCATTGTGCAATCATATCGATCTAAAAATGTTAACTGCATTAATTAATACTAACCAGAAACGGACTTTGTAGTAAATGGTTTGACTATTTTCTGTATCTGGAACATCCCTTTTCCTTCTCCAACGAAGATCGTATCAACCTATGGTACCAAACTGTGAGTCAAACGGACGGGACTCGTGATCTTTAAGTTCCTCATCAAAACAGTCTAATTGTATGGTTCTGTGCAATAAAAGAGAAAGAATAAACATGTTTCCCACAATTTTGCTGATGTTTACGAACAGAATGCACAAATTCAACAAGTTTGAGCTGGCATGTCTGCTTCCTCCAGCCTGTTTAAACTGTTCCATTCAATGTGAAATTTGTCATAAGTTTTAGCACACAGGTCTACTTGATCTGTGCCACCACCTTCTATTAGTCAGACATGCTTTTCCCACCTTCCTGTAATACATTCCTTGAAGTGTTCAATGAGATTTTGATTTTAAATCTTATCATCATATTCTTTTGATTCTCAAGCATCAATGAATCTGATGTCGCCGCCATTCCATGCAGTGCATAGCATGTCAAACAGGAGTCTGACTCTTGCCATGAGCACTGAGGGAGTACGGGATCATAACTGTCTCATAGTTCAGAACGAAATTCTACATCTAGGGCTATGTAGAGTCATGCAGTTAATTTTATTTGACATGCTATTTCTTTTCTTCACAAATATGCTGGATTTAAAGTGATCTTCACCCTCATTTAAAATGAATCCAATATCCAACCATGTGTAAAACAAGCATATCCAAATTTTAATTGGAGTTTAGTGTTTCACAAATATATTACTTTCTTAAAAATTATATTTGAGTCAACATTATCATTTCATTCCCTGACAGCGGGTGAACTTACTTTTAAACTCCAATTTTCCTTCGGTATTAACGGAGAGGTGAGCCTTTTTGCAAGCCCCGAAAGGCTGCACCAGTTTATGCTTAAACTTACGGAACTGTAAGTTTCACAAATATGTTCCTATTAAACACTAATTCCTATTGAAGCAGTATGAAGCTAAATTCATTCAACTGGACAGCAAAAACGGTCAAAATTTTAAAAGCAAGCAACTATTTTGAAGTCACTCTTCGAACTAAATTCCATCTTGGTGTGTGAGAGTCCATAGGTTCCTCACTCTCAACGAACCATTCAACAGTCATGCAATTACTAAAACACACAGACAAAAAACATGAATGTTAACAGTCACGAAGATTTTGAGAGTGATTTGGAATTCGTACTCAATACCCCCTGGGGAAAATCTGTTCCAATCTGGATAGTACTCACTTATTACCATCCCACCTACCTTCCCCAGCACCTCCTCCCACTCCATGCTATTTGTTTCTGAGCTCCCTTCCACCCTCCATTTCTGAGGAAGGGTCCTGACCCAAAACCTCACCTTTCTTGAGCCTCTGATGCTGCCTGCCCTGCTGTGTTCCTCCAGCTCCACAATGTGTTATCTCAGACACCAACATTGGCAGTTCTTACTATCAGGAGAACTCATTCTCACCTTGTCACAAGTGATTTATACTCATTTTCTTTTCAGATTACGCATGTACATGTATATACATAGATATACATTTACACTTTTGTGCCTGAACCACTAACCTAGAGGATATTTTAAAATAGTCTCTTCATATCTGCATGAAAGAGAAATCATCAAGGTCATAACTTTCATTTTAGGAATAACTCGAACATTCAAAGTACTCACAGTCAGTGTCCCATTTCCTTGACCAGTCAACTTGATGTGAATCTTTCTTCCAAGTGGAAACTATGACAACAATTATATTTGAGAATCAAACTCTTCATTGCATCACCAATATTTCCTTGTCTGTTTGAAACATAAGATAATGAAATAATCAGGGACAGATTGGCCAACAGTGTAATTTAATGCGTGTTACAACCATTGAAGTGATCTTTAAAAAGCTGTTGTCACACAACACACCACTTTTTGAGATGCAGTGATGAACATACTTCCTGAGACGCAAATAATGTATGCCGAATTAATTCCAAAGAATACCTTTACAATTAAAAAGAAGCTAAAAATCTCTTTACATTGTGATGCTTATCAGATTGTTATTCGTCAATGGAAATCGTTCAGAACAGTTATTTATTCCCAGATGAAAAGGAAGTGTAGACATTTCATTTTCACATCTTATCCAAGAGAGAAAAAAAAACACCTTCATGAATGCATTGTCAAACAAGAAGACTCAGAAAAAAAGTCATTTGGCCCATTGAATTTCCTCCATCATTCGCTGAGATCATGGTTGATCTCATTACATTTATCACGACACAACATTTCCACCAAACCCTCCTTACAGCTAATACATAGAACATAGAACAGTACAGCACAGAACAGGCCCTTCAGCCCACAATGTTGTGCTGACCATTGATCCTCATGTATGCACCCTCAAATTTCTGTGACCATATACATGTCCAGCAGTCTCTTAAATGACCCCAATGACCTTGCTTCCACAACTGCTGCTGGCAACGCATTCCATGCTCTCACAACTCTCTGCGGAAAGAACCTGCCTCTGACATCCCCTCTATACTTTCCACCAACCAGCTTAAAACTATGACCCCTCGTGCTAGCCATTTCTGCCCTGGGAAATAGTCTCTGGCTATCAACTCCATCTATGCCTCTCATTATCTTGTATACCTCAATTAGGTCCCCTCTCCTCCTCCTTTTCTCCAATGAAAAGAGACCGAGCTCAGTCAACCTCTCTTCATAAGATAAGCCCTCCAGTCCAGGCAGCATCCTGGTAAACCTCCTCTGAACCCTCTCCAAAGCATCCACATCTTTCCTATAATATGGCGCCCAGAACTGGACGCAGTATTCCAAGTGCGGTCTAACCAAAGTTTTATAGAGCTGCAACAAGATCTCACGACTCTTAAACTCAATCCCCCTGTAAATGAAAGCCAAAACACCATATGCTTTCTTAACAACCCTGTCCACTTGGGTGGCCATTTTAAGGGATCTATGTATCTGCACACCAAGATCCCTCTGTTCCTCCACGCTGCCAAGAATCCTATCCTTAATCCTGTACTCAGCTTTCAAATTCGACCTTCCAAAATGCATCACCTCGCATTTATCAAGGTTGAACTCCATCTGCCACCTCTCGGCCCATCTCTGCATCCTGTCAATGTCCCGCTGCAGCCTACAACAGCCCTCTACACAGTCAACGACACCTCCTACCTTGGTGTCGTCTGCAAACTTGCTGACCCATCCTTCAATTCCCTCGTCCAAGTCATTAATAAAAATTACAAACAGTAGAGGCCCAAGGACAGAGCCCTGTGGAACTCCACTCACCACTGACTTCCAGGCAGAATATTTTCCTTCTACTACCACTCGCTGTCTTCTGTTGGCCAGCCAATTCTGTATCCAAGCAGCTAAGTTCCCCTGTATCCCATTCCTCCTGACCTTCTGAATGAGCCTACCATGGGGAACCTTATCAAATGCCTTACTGAAGTCCATATACACCACATCCACAGCTCGACCCTCATCAACTTTTCTAGTCACATCCTCAAAAAACTCGATAAGGTTTGTAAGGCATGACCTACCCCTCACAAAGCCGTGTTGACTGTATTTGATCAAGCCATGCTCTTCCAGATGGTCATAAATCTTATCCCTCAGAATCCTTTCTAACACCTTGCAGACGACAGACGTGAGACTTACCGGTCTATAATTGCCGGGGATTTCCCTATTTCCTTTCTTGAAGAGAGGAATTACATTTGCCTCTCTCCAGTCCTCAGGTACGACTCCAGTGGAGAGCGAGGATGCAAAGATCTTCGCAAGTGGCGAAGCAATTGCATTTCTCGCTTCCCAAAGCAGCCGAGGACAAATCTGATCCGGGCCTGGCGACTTGTCAATCTTCATGTTTGACAAAATTTTCAGCACATCAGCTTCGTCTATCTCTATCCATTCCAGCATGCACACCTGCTCTTCAAAGGTTTCATTCACTACAAAGTTGGTTTCTTTCGTAAAGACAGAAGCAAAAAACTCATTTAGGGCTTCCCCTACCTCCTCAGGCTCCACACACAAGTTCCCTATGCTATCCCTGATCGGCCCTACTCTTTCTTTGACCATTCTCTTATTCCTCACCTAAGTGTAAAATGCCTTTGTGTTTTCCCGGATTCCTTCTGCCAAGCCTTTCTCGTGCCCCCTCCTGGCTCTCCTCAGACCATTTTTGAGCTCCTTCCTTGCCTGCATGTAATCCTCTCTAGCTGAACTTGACCCTAGCTTCCTCCACCTTATGTAAGCTACCTTCTTCCTTTTCACTAGAAGCTCCACCGCTCTCGTCATCCAAGGTTCCTTAATCTTACCCCTTCTTGCCTGTCTCAGAGGGACATATTTACTCATCACTCCCAACAACTGTTCCTTAAGCCGTCTCCACATGTCTATAGTTCCCTTACCATGGAACAACTGCTCCCAGTCCATGCTTCCTAACTCATGTCTAATCGCATCATAGTTTCCTCTTCCCCAATTAAATATCCTCCCATTCTGCCTAATCCTCTCCTTCTCCATAGCTATGTAGAATGTGAGGCAGTTATGGTCACTATCACCAAAATGCTCTCCCACCACAAGATCTGATACCTGCCCCGGCTCGTTTCCGAGCACAAAGTCTAGAATGGCCTCTCCCCTCGTCGGCCTGTCAACGTACTGCGTTAGGAAACCCTCCTGAACACACCTTACAAAAACAGCTCCATTCAAATCTTCTGCTCGAAGGAGGTTCCAATCAATATTAGGAAAGTTAAAGTCACTCATTACAACAACCCTACTGCGTGCACACTTTTCCAAAATCTGTCGACCTATGCTTTCTTCAATCTCCCTGCTGCTATTGGGGGGCCTGTAGTAAACCCCTAACGAGGTGACTGCTCCCTTCCGATCCAAGTAACATCCTGGTAAATCTCTGTTTCTGTGCCATGCCTTGTCTTTCTCAATATTTTTTCAGTCATCTACAAATTTAGCCACAGCACATGCACCTCTTTCCTCCAAGTCATTAATAAACAAGCACAAGAGCTGTGGTTCCTTCAGCGCGACCTCATTTCTTACTGACAAGCCAATCCTGGCATCTCTGTCCATTTGTATCGGAGATAATGGGAACTGCAGATGCTTCAGAATCCAAGATAACAAAGTGTGGAGCTGGATGAACACAGCAGGACGAACACACAGAAGTAGAAGGGCCTCGGCACGAAACGTCAGCTTTTACGCTCCTGAGATGCTTCTTGGCCTGTTGTGCTCATCCAGCTCCACACTTTGTTATCTCTGTCCATTTGCCTGTTCTTTCTATTGGACATGAATCATTGGATATTTCGTTCCCAACACTTATCCCCTAACAACCACCTCTCTGTGATACCCAGAGTGATGTATCTGTCAATTTCAATCTGCTCCACAAACTCATTCACTTTGTTTCATACACTCCCTGCAATTCAATACAAGATCTTCAGTCTGGCATTTGCAGCCACCCTTCTTATCTGCTGCAGCTGAAGTGAGATTCCTGACCATTTCGATACTTTTTGTCCTATTACTTGCTCTGGAAACTTTGCTGAGCACTTACCAGCTTCTAACTCTTTCCACAATTTTCCATGCAACTGTGCTCACCCGCTCCACACTTTTTATTTTAACGCCCTACCCCAAGACCGAGCTCTGTATTTTGCCAGGACACTTGTCCCAAAATGATTCTCATCGAGCCTATAACACCAGAACGACTCCCTCCTTCCCCATACCGATGCCAATGTCCCATGAATTCAAACACATTTCTGCCATGCCACCATTTGAACAATGCATTTGCATCTATAATTATGCTCACACCGTGCCAAATTGCTCAGATAATAATCCAGAGATTATTACCATTCTGGTTCTGCTTTCTCATTCAGCACCTCAGTGCTCATAATCCCTCAGCAGAACCTCCTTCCTCTTTCTTCCATATCAATGGTACCTGTGTGGACCACGATAGCTGGATTTCTACTCTTCCCACTTCAAGTTCCTTTGTAGCCGAGATGGAATATCCTGAACCTGGGCACCAGGCAGGCAACACTACTTTCGAGACTCTCGATCCTAGTCACAACGAACAGTGTTCATTCCCCAAACTATACTACCTCTGATTATAACTACATTTCACTTTTTATCCCCTCTTGAACGTCCCCCTGTACCACAGTGCTACAGTCAGTTTACTCATCTTGCCTATACCCTGCACTCTCATCCACACAGGAAGAAAGAATCTCAAACCTGTTAGATAAGATCAAAGGCCAAGGTTCCTTCTGCACTACATCCTGGATCCTTCCATCTGCCCTGTTCTTTGTCACAGTCTCACGTCTCTGGCCACTGACCGAGTTTCTTCGAGTTAATCTAAGGTGTGTGACTGCTTCCTGAAGCAGGGCATTCTCTGGTAACTCTGCCCCACATGATTTGTTGATTGGTCGAAACTGAGATTCCAGTTCATCAACCCTGAGCTGGAGTATGGGGTCTGACCACTCCCCCATCATGTAGGTATAAATCATCATCTGGCCTGGCATCTCCATTTCAATTACTTGGATCTTAATTTGATTTGAAAACATTCTGGTCTTTTAGTTTGTAGCCTGTAAATATTTCTCTGATTTACTTTCAACCTGAAAGCTACCGTTAGTAGATTCTTAAACCAGTAGCGATCACCAACCAATGAACCTGGTTCACCCTCTCGGTCCCTGATTCTGGCTTCAATTCACCCTGTCTCAACAAAAACTGCTTACGAACTATCAGGCAAAAAAAAGCAAGCAAATGGCACCTCTTACCCTCTGCACTGACTTGCCACATTGCCACCAACTTCCCCAAAATATATATTCATTTGGTGCATTTCACTCGAGATGTGATCTCTCCTTCCAGGACGTGCAAAGCATACTGAACCATCGCAATATACTACCTTCAAAACCTCAGCTCTTAGCTTATTACTTTTGAGTACATTCTCAAATGCTTTCTCCAAGTCCAAACACAACACATGTACTGGTTTTCCTCTATTAATTCTCCTTCCAAAACTTCCTCCAAAAACCCAAACAAATTAGCCAGACATAATTTCTCTTTCACCAGGCTATGGTGATTCTGTTTGATTAGATTCTGATTTTCCAAATGTCCTGCTATTATTTTCTTCATAGTTGATCACCGCATATTTCCAACAATAGATGTTAGGCTGTTTCGATTGTAGTTATCTTCTTTTTGCCTCTCTCCTTTTTAAATAGGAATGTCACATCAGCATTTTTCCAGCCCTCAGATGCTTCTCTAGAATCTAAACCTTTTTGGGAAATTACAATCAATGCATACACCGACTCTGAAGCTCATTGTTTGGAATCTTAGAAAGTCAAACAGCACGGCAAAGAGTCTAATCTGCTTTCACTCCATTAGATTGTCTCCTGCTACTTCTCTCATGGTAGTGATGGTGTGGTAGTGATGTGTTTAATTCCTCCCTGTATTCTTTACTAATAAGGGGATCCTTGAAGTATCTTCCACTGTAAATACTACCCTTTTCTCATTGTCGTTGTTCCTTGATTTAAAAATTAACCTGGCCATCTCAGCCGTGCATATAATTAATGGCATTACCTCTAAAACCTTCTCTGCCAAAGTGTTCAATAGATTGCTACAACCTGAAAGAAGTAATTCTTCCCCTAAATTAATAGGCAACCAATTTGAAAATGTGGCCTCTGGTCGCAAAATCTTTCACAACGGGAGTAATCTCTACGGATATACACTATCAAGCCTCTTAAGAATCTTAAATGTTGAAAAAATAAGATTTTTTTCAATCTTATAAACTCCAATGAATGTCGTCTCAGCCCGCCCAACATTCCTAAGCATGGCGATTCCCTCCGCCATTTCCGAAATCAACCCAGTCAACATGAGGTGTACGGCCTCCGCAGCATTCACTCTGTGGCCGTAGACGACTTATAAGTTACCATCCTGCTGCTACTTCTCGACTTCTACTTGCGATGCAGTCCTCTGTCCATCCTAACATACTACCCTTGAACACGTGGGCTCTTTTCTTTTGAGACACCTTATGAGCTGTACCTTATCAAATGCTTTGTTGAAATCTCAATGTACTACATCATCAGTAATGTTTGTTTCCTTCTCAAAGCACTGTAGCAAGTTTGTCAAGTATTATTTCCCCTTTATGAAAGGATGTTAACTCTGTAGGATGTTATAGCACACTAAGTACCCTGTTATTTCATCTTTCATTGCCGGCATGAACATCTACCCAGGTTGACCTAAATTGGCAATACTTGCTTGCTATTTTGTCGAAGTATTTTTCTCATCATGGTGTTATGTTCACAATCTTTCAATCCTCTGAGAAGTTTTCCCAATCTAAGGATTTTTGCGACATTATCATCAGTGCCTCCATTGTATCTGTAGCTGCATTGTTCAACATGAGAGGATACAACTCATCATACCCCTTGGATATTTTCTCTACTGATTGGAGTCATGTTTGGAATTCTGTGCAGTGACATTCACTTTTAACAGTTTGCTAAATACTACCAGGAACAGAAATTGTGATCCAGCTGCAACTAAACGAAAGCTTTCAGCACGGAAGAAAGTATTTGAATTCATTATGACCCGAATAACTCCTGAAAAGGGCAATACAATTTGCCTCAGTCCATAAATGTTCTTTCTCCAACATCCTGAGATGCATTATCTGTATTTCTTCAAATTTACCACAGATTCTGTTTCAATCACCCTTTCAGCAATACGCATGACAACATTTCAGCATTCTTAGTCCCCCTGTAGCCTCCGTTGCACATGTGCATTGTTGGACGATTATTTGTTTGTGTGCCTGCTTTTTTGCTCAAATGGTTAAAGGTAAGTTGGTGTTCTTTTGTCATCAGAGCTATTGCCTCCTCATTCTCATCTTCCTTGTTTTATCCTGTGCTGGAATATTTAATTTGTTGACATATCTGAAATATGTTGTTGAATGGATTGGGTTTTGTAACATTGCATTCCCCATAGACCATCTACCGATATTGTTGCTTGTTCGAACAGTTATTAACTTGCAGAGTGGAAAATGCAGTTTGAAAGCAATGGAACATTATCGATGAAGAAGTTGATGCATTAATTGCTGCGATCTTCCAAACTACAAACTCACCTTCAATTCTTTCTCGGTCAGAGCATTATGCTGGCGCAAATGAATCGTGTTCTCAATGGGACTTCCAAAACCATGGAATTGAATTTGCATGTTGATTTCTTCTTCCCTCTTCAGAAATGCAATGTCGTATCGTGATGAAGCTTCCAAGGCAATGATTGTGTCCTTCAATGAAGGGAAAAGTGACTTTTAGATTCATGGAAATATTTCAGTACTTCCACATGCATGAAAAGCAAACATTCTCCCTGCATGCTGACAAGTCTGCAAGACTAGGGCATGACCCAGTCTCATTTTATCGTATCTTTCTGATTTTACATGCCACGGGATAATCATTCAGGCGTAACAGAAATGTTGATCATGGAAATTTATCAGTGTTTTAATAAATAATGGCAAATTTTCAACATCCTGCAAGTGTATGAAGGCTCAATCTCGTGACACCTTGCCTGCTGCACAAAGACATTCTTACACTGCTTTGAACGTTGGGGCTCAAACAAAACACAATCATTACACAAATGCATCAACACACTACTTTCAATAGGATCTGGCGCAGGCTTGGAGGGCCGAAGGGCCTGTTCCTGTGCTGTAATTTTCTTTGTTCTTTGACCACATAAAAAGGAAAACAGAAGTGTATAACAGTCATCAAGGGAACAAGAGTCCTTGTAGACGCACTAACGTCAACCAGGCCAACATCCCCAGCACTGAGGCACTGACCATCCTCGATCAGCTACAATGGGCTGGACACTTCATCTGTATGACTGACACGAGACTCTCCACATGTTCTCATCCCAGCTTCAAAACAGCAGGTGCGACCCAGATGTGCAGAGGAAGCACTCGGTGATAAACTCAAGTCCTCAATGGTGAAGTGCGACATTCCTGCAGACACCTGGGAATCGCCGGCCTAAGACGGCCCAAAGCCTGAAGAGCACCTGGGAAGGCATCAAACACCTCGAGGCTTACCTTTGGAAGCAGCGGAAGCCATGCAGCCACACCAACACCTCCCTCACCCCTTCCCACGACTGCCTTCTGCCCCGAGTGCAACAGAGCCGACGGTAGCTGCATCGGTCTGTACAGCCGGTGATCAATTCAGCCTGAGAGTGGGAGAGTGTCATCCATATCTGCGAGAAACCACCATGATGATGATGTATAGTGTGCAGGGGCATCTCGTCATAGCAATTCAGAGAACAAATACAGGGCAAGAGAACACTGGTGACCAAGATTAGGATTAGGGAGAATCTCACAATCTTCTCCAAGTGTCTCAGAGGGAAAGAGAAAACCCAGGGAAAACCAGGTCTCATTAGGGATGAAGAGGCAAATGAATGGTTTGAACTGGAGGGCAATTGTCAGGTGTTAAACGAGAACTTCACATCAGCTTTTACATGTGAGAAGGAGCACACAATTCTTGGACAGAATTAACAGAGGCTGGGGAGATGTTAGGTGTTTCGGTGAATTTAAAATTGGACAAATCCCAGGTTTGGATGAGGTGTATGCCAAGATGCCCAGGGAGATGAGAGCAAAAATTCCACTCGCCCTCATACAGAGCTTTCAAAAGTACCAAAGGACTGGAGAACAGGTAACATAGTTCCACTTATCAAAATGCGTGACAAACATAAAGCAGAGTATTACAGACCGGTGAGTATCACATCAGTAGATAAGAAAATATTGGAGAAAATTCTGAACGGCAGACGTAATTTTCATTTCAAGAAGTGGGGTCTGATCAGCGATCGTCAGCATAGTTTTGTCAGAGGGAGGTCACGCCTCACAAACTTAGATGATTCTTTCAAAGAGGTGACAGAGTGTGCAGATGAGAGTTGATGTAGTGAAAATAGATTTCAGCAAAGACTTGGACAGGGTCCCAAATGGGAGCGTGGCAAAGAAGGTAAAGCTCGGGGGGTCCAGGAAAATACAGCAAGCTGAATCCAAAGTTACAGATTGGTCAAATGGGCAGGTCAGTGGGAGATGGAATGTTAACCCTGATCAATAAGGCAATTTGGACAAACTAACAAGGCAAGGAATCATTCAAAGAAATGCCAGGACACTAGGAAGGTCAGAGGAATGGTGTGATCTTGGGCTACTCGGCCACAGATTCCTGAACATGGAATGGCAGCTTAAAAGGACAGTTCAGAAAGCATATGGCTCAAGAGCTGTACAGGACTTTGGTTAGGCCCCAGCTGAAGTGCTCAGTGCAGTTCTGGTCTCTCCATTATAGAAAGGAGGTGTTTGCATTTGAGCATGTGTGGAGGACATTCATCAGGATGTTCTGAGGGGGTGAAGCATTTTAACTCTTGGGAGAGTCTGGATAAGTTTGCGTTAGCAATAACTGCCAATGCTGGAGTCTGAGATCACACAGTGTGGAGCTGGAGGAACACTGCAGGCCAGGCAGCATCACTGTTGCCGATCTCTGATTAAGGGTCTAGGCCTGAAACATCAGCTTTTGTGCTCCTGAGATGCTGCTTGGCCTGCTGTGTTCAGCCAGCTCCACACTTTGTTCTCTTGGATTCTCCAGCATCTGCAGTTCCCATTGTCTCTAGCATCACTGTTTGAACTGGATAAGGTTGGATTGTTTTCTTTCGAGTAGAGAAGGTTGAAGGAGGTCCTGAAAAAATTGTTTGGATTAATATGGGTAGGGGCGAGGTAAAAAGAAGGTCCATAATGGGGTCGGTCGGGGGGCGGTGGTGGTAGAGGAAGAGATACATACATTTAAGCTTAAAGCTCAGAAGGAATTTCAGGAAGGAAAAGACACCCAGAAGGTGCTGGGGGTTTGGAATTCATTGTCTGGGACTTCAGTTGAGGTGGATAATCTTTTCACATTAAAGAAAAAGGGTTGGTACAACACTTAAAATGAAATAACATTCAAGGCAATAGGCCTATTGCTAGAACATGAGCTGAATGTCAACTTAGTGTGGCTTCAGTGGTTACAGACACAATGGAATGAAGTGCCTGTTCAATTCTGTAGAATTCTCTGATTCTATGATTCTGGAGCAGGGAACAGTGAGTGGACAGCACGGGACAGTTCACCTATCTTCTCCTTTATCCATCTTCTATCTGCCTCCCCACTTCTCCCTATTTTTTACAGAATCCCCTTCTCCTCCCCCATTTTTGAAGAAGGGTCTCGACCCGAAACGTCAGCTTTCTTGCTTCTCTGATGCTGCTCGGCCCGCTGTGTTCATCCAGTTCGACACCTTGCTCTCTCAGATTCTCCAGCATTGGCATGTTCCTACTATCTCTTGAGGAAACTTACTTGTTTTTGCACCCAACCTGTGGTGAGAATGTGGAACGCACTGACTGTGTGGGTGGTAGAGGCAGAAAGCATGATAACATTTAACAAGTCTGTGATTGGGCATTTGTGATGCCAAGGCATACAAGGCTCTGGGTCGAGTGCTGGGAAATGTGATGAGAATAGTTCGGGACTTGCATCTTGTGAGGGCACATACAATTTGCTGAAGGGTCTGTTCCATTGCCATGGCACTCTATTATGCTGTCCCTCAATGATCCTGTGACAAGCAAGTGAAGGTTTACAGAAACAGGTACTTTTCAAGGACAATGCCAAAAGGAAAAGTGATGCACAGTCAAAGTGCATGTAAGAATTTAACAAAGGATTAACACCATTGAAGAACTGGAATTTGTGCCAATGCACCAAACCTGCAGATGAAAATGCAGTGCCCAGTTTGATTGCAAACAGCAACAACCACCAGTTAGTAACATGATCAATGGAAATATCTGAATGCCTGTTCTTGTGATCTCAAGCATTTACCTGCGTCGAGTGAAATCCACCACCATAGTTCTGTTGCATCGTTAGCCGCCTCGCAATCGGTGTTGCATAGTCAATATCATTCCTTGACAACGCTTGAAGCAAGGCATAAGCAGTGGTTTCCACAGTCATCGCAAAAGCCTGTGCTGCTTCAATTGGATACGGCTTCTCGTCCTCCAACAATGGAGGCTTTCCAGGAACCAACATCAGAATCTGTCATTTGAGAAAGGGATTAGCTGAGAATAAAGTTTACATCATATAGATTTTTGTTTGCATTTCACCAACACAACAATGGTTTTCTGGTCAAGATCCACCATTGTCTCACCACTGATGTCCATAACATTCTCCATACTTCCCGCTCAGTGATGGGTCCTTTTGTTTGGGAAAAATAGGCACCTTCGAATGCAAATGAATCAAGATGAGCTTTAGTTTCTCATCAGGCTACATGGCAGTTATTACAAGATGTTACGAACAAAAGGTGAAGAGGCAGATGAAACCATTCAGAGCATCAGTCTGGATGATCTTCTTGCCCTCATCCTGAGGAGGCATCACAGATCTTAACTTACACGCAATTCAAGTTATTTCACGCAATGACAAGACTGAATGTTCTGGATACTGCAAATGCCATGGCACCTGGCAGCATCCCACAAACTGTATTGGAACAATGTGCCCCAAGGTCAGCACACCAACAGTAAATGTTTTTCAGTACATTTTTAAACACTTGCGACACTCACATTTCAGAGAAAGATGACCTATCACGCAATCGGCAGACAAATTGTGCTGACCAATTATGGCCTCAATGTATTCTCAATCATCAGCAAAGTAATGCAACATCTGGATGACAGTGCTGTCAAACAGCTGCACACTGAGGTTCAGTTTACTTTTCGTCAGGCTCACACTTCTCATAACCTCATTCAGGATTTACCACAAATATGATCAGAGATCCTGAGCTTGAAAAGGAAGGAAAGTGCAATCTGTCATTTCCACCAAGGCAACTTCTGATTGAATGTGGTGTGAAGCAGAGGAATAGGAAGTTGAGTCAGTGGCATTCACTGGATACCTGCACTGGTTGAAGTCATGTCTTCATTTGAACCAAAGTGGAGACATGAATGTTCACTGAATATTGTCCAGGTATCCAGCAGAATTCATGACTTTTCCAACAGTGAAGTCAACGATGAGAAAATACAGTGAGACTTGGACAACGATCAGGCTGGGCCTGATAAAGGATAAGTAACATTTGCACCACACAAGTGCTAAGCAGCAATCAGCTCCAACAAGAGAGAATATGACCATATCACAAAATTCCATGTCCTTACCTGAACATCATCCTTACATTTTTGTTTTAAATGTACAAGTGCTATCCAAGCCATGCAAGGCTATGCGCCAGGTGTTGGAAATGAGGTTAGAAAAATTCACTGCTTCTCTTTGACTGTCACAGAATCCGTGAGCTTAAGAATTTAATTCTCCTGTATTGTAAACTACTGAGGTGCTCGGCTATCCACTTAATCAAGGTTAACACTGATCTAAAACTAAACCGGGTCAGTTATCTAATCAGCAGGAGCCAGGTCCGTGGTACAAACCGCCCTGCTGTGGAACAGGGTCAGGCAAATCCAAGTGAGTGATCGTGGTTGGAGATTCATTCGTTGGGGGCAGAGTGTCTGTAGCGACATTTGAGACACCAGGGCTGTGTGTTGCTTCCCTGGTACCAAGGTCAAGGACATCTCTGAGTGGTTGCAACAAATTCTTAAGGGGGAGGGTGAGCAGCCAGGGGCCATTGTGCACATTGGTACCAATGACGTAGGTAGAAAGAGGGATGTGATCCTGTGGACTGTGTACAAGGAGTTAGCAAAGAGGCTGAAAGGCAGGACCTAGAGGGTAATAGTTACTGGGTTACTACCAGAGTCACATGTTCGTGAGCTAAATTATAGAAAGATAGGTGAGACGAATGCATGGTTAAGGAGCTGATACTGGGGCCAGGGTTTCAAGTTCATGGATAACTGGGTCCACTTCTTCGGCAAGGGGTGACCTGTGTAAGAGGGATGGGTTGCACCTGAACTGAACGGGAACAAATATCTTCACACGGAGGTTTGCTAGTGCTACTTAGGATGATTTAAAGACTGGCAGGCAGCTGGAAACGAGAGCAGCAGGTCAGCAAGTCGATGAATTGATGGCAGGTACATGTTAGGACCAATAAATCAGAAAAGAATGGCAGTCAGAGACAGGTACATGAACATGATGGCACAAACAAGCTGACGTATGTTTCTTTCACTGCAAGGAGTATTAGAGGTAAGGCAAATGAGCTTAGAGCCTGGATCAGTACATGGGACTCTGATCTTGAGGCCATTACATGGGTTTGGTTGAGACAGAGACCGGACTGGTTGCTCAATGTTCCAGGGTTTCATTGTTTTCGACAAGATAGAGGGGAAGGTAAAAGAAGGAGGTGCACTCCTAACCTGTGGGAAATGTTACATCTGCACCGAGAAAGGACATTCAGGAGGGCTTGCCCACTGAGGCAATAGAGGTAGCGTTCAAAAATAAGATAGACACAATCACTCTGATCAGATTAAACTAATAGCCTGCTCCCCTGTTGCCACTGACACACTGAGGAACAAATATGTAGGCAGCTTGTGAAACGATGCACTAACTCAGAGTTGTCACAGTCAGTGAATTTAACCTCCCCGGTATTGACTGGGACTCCCTTACAACAAGAGTTTAAATGAGGCTGAATTTGTTAAGTCTATCCAAGAGAGTTTCTTGACACAGTATATGGATAGAAGATGGGCCATGCTGGACTTTGTCCTGGTCAGGTAACTGGTGAGAAGGGTGGGAAAGCATTTTGGAAACAGTGATCACAACTCCTTCAATTTTAAGATTGCTATGAAGAAGGATAAGTCAGGACCTTGGGGGAGAGTAAATTATATCAATTTTAGGTAGGAGCTGGGGTGTGTTAATTGGGAGGAGCTGTCACATTTGCCATATGGGAATTGTTTAAAGGCCTGCTTATGAGTTTAGGATCAGGAAGGAGGAAGGACAAGGATGGCGAGGTAAAGACCCTTGGATAATTGGGGAGGTTGTGAAGTTAGTCAAAAGGGAAAAAAACAGAAATATGTCAGGTTTAGGAAACTAAAATCGAACAGGGCCGACATAAGAAAAAGCAGAAAAAGAAAGAGCGATGAAATGACCTTGGCAAGGAGGGTTGAAGGAAATCCCAAGGCATTCTGTGCATACATCAAAAACAAGGGGATAAATAGTGAGAAAGTAGGACCATTCAGGATAAAGGAGGGAACTTGTGTACGGAAGCAGAGGATATGGGCAAGATCCGAAATGAGTACTGTGCATCACTATTCACTCAGGCGAAGGGTGTGGAGGATAGTGGGATTTGTGTGGAGCATGCTCATATGATAACAGCATTTTGAGATCAACAAAGAGCATTAAGGTGGATAAGTCCTCAGGACCCAATGGTATCTACTCAAGGATTTTGAGCGAGGTGAGAGAGGAGATTGTCGGGGCATTCAGCGATATCTTTGTATCCTTGGTAACCACTGGAGATGTACTGAGGACGAGCAAGTTGCTAAATGTTCTTCTTCTGTTCAAGAAGGTAAATAGGGTCAATCCAGGAAACTATAGACTAGAGAGTCTCTCATCGTTCATTGGGAAGCTATTGGACAGAATTCTTAGGGATTGTATTTATCTGTATTTGGAACAGCATGGCCCAATTAGGGACAGTCAGCATGGCTTTGTGCAGGGCAGGTCATGTCTTGTCTTACTAAATTGATTGAATTTTTTGAGGAGGTAACTAATGTGATCATTGAAGATAGAGTGGTGGATATTGTTGACATGGATGTTAGCAAGGCTTAAAACAAGGCGCTTCACCGTAGGATCATCCAGAAGATGAAGATCCATGGGGTCCGTGGTCACTTAGCTGCTTGGATTCACAACTGGCTTGCCCAGAGAAGGCAGAGGGTGGTGGTGGAAACGTGCTTTTTAGGCTGCAGATCCAGGACTATTGTGTTCTGCAGGGATCTGTACTGGGACCTCTGCTGTTGTGGTATATATATAAAATGACTGAGGTGACAAGATAGATGGATGGGTTAGGAAGTTTTTAGACGATAGAATGATTGGTAGAGTGGTAGTTAGGGTAGAAAGTCATAAAAGGATACAGAAGGATACAGATCCATTGCAGAAATGGCAAGTGAATTTTAATCCATTAAGTGTGAAGTGCTCCACTTTGGGAAATTAAATGTTAAGGAAAAATATACAGTTAATGGCAGGACCCTGAGCAGCATTTGTGTACACAGGGATCTTGGGATTCAGTTCATAGCTCCCCGAACGGGGCCACACAAGTTGATAGAGTGGCAAAGAAGACGCATGGCATGCTTGCCTTTATTAGTTCAGGAATCGAGCACAAGAATCAGGATGTCACGTTCCAGCTTTAGAACACTTTGGTTCGGCCTTAAGTATTGCACTCTTAAGAATTGTATCCAATTCTGGTCGTCATGTTACAGGAAGGGCGTGGAGGTTTTGAATAGGGTGCAAAAGAGGTTGCCTGGATTTGAGGGCTTGAGCTAGAAAGGGGAGGCTGGAAAGACTCAGACTATTTTCTCTGCAGACGTTGAGGGAAGACTTGATCGAGGTTTACAAATTTATGACATGCATAGACAGATTCTGACTGTAACCCTTCTCCCAGATTTGAAATGTCTAAAACTGGGGGCATGTATTTAAGGTGAGAGGGGGAAAGTTCAAAGGAGATGTCAGAGACAATTCTTATATACAGAGAGTGGTAGGAGTCTGAAAAGCACTGCCGGGGTGGCTGTGGAAGCAGATACAATAGGGCCGTTTAAGACACTTTTATATATGTACATGAATATACAAGGAATGTAGGGATATGAATCAAGGACATTCAGAAGGCTTTAGCTAAATTTGGCATCATGTTTGGCACAACATTGCATGCCAAAGGGCCTGTTCCTCTGCTGAAGTGTTCTCGGATCTATGTTAATCAATGTGACTGGAACCGTAGATCAGAGACAATAGATTCTACATCAAGTAACTCACTTTGGACTTCTCAACATCTGTCCACTGCCGAGAAACTCCAAATCCGGGTGTCAATGAAATACTCTTCACTCAGCTGAACGAGTGCGACTCCGACAACACTATCGATAAACGACAGCAATGCAGTCAAATCATCCCATTGATTGATCCCCCTTCTTACGTAAGGATATAGGAAAACAAGTCAGCCATTCAACCCTTCAAACACTTTCTACCATCCAATGAGATTATAACTTAATTGTGGCCTACCTCCATATTGCCTTTGGTCCATATCCCTCAATGCTGTTTTTCCTTTCGGTCGAACTGAAAATTTACAATTAACAATGGATCTAGAATGAACTGTTGTTTGAGATGGGGAGTTACAATGAGACAATGCACCAATTCATCAAACTCCTTCCACAGTACCTGATAATTGTGTGAACCCTACCACCCAAAAATATTTAAACAGCAGCTCCAGAATCTGCATGTTCCCTGTCAAAATCAGCAGAATCCTGATCTGGAACTGTATGACTGTTACTTCATTTCCACTGAGTAAAAGCAATTCATCTCCTGTCCTCAGTCGTTCATTAATATATTCATACCACGTGCATTGCAGCTATTCAACAGGCCAATTCTCCACAACCTTCTCAACAGCAATTCTGGATGGATAGCAAATGCAGCCCAAGAAAGCAACATCAATGACATGCTCGTGAATTTTTAAAATTATAATGACAATATTTGCGGATTATAACAAATCTCCGACTTCATGACGTCGCAAATCCATTCTCCCCCTCTCCCCACTGCTTGGATGTGCATTCATGATTGTGATTTACAAAGAACAGCAACTAATTTGAAACAATTCACTTGCAAAAATAGAACAGAAATCTAGTTTTGTGCAAAACCGATGCGAAACAGATAGTAGCGGATAGCGAAGGGGACTGTTGGAGAATGCAGAATATAGACAGATTGGAGAGTTAGGTGGAGAAATGGCAGATGGAGTTCAATCTGGGCAAATGTGAGGTGATGCATTTTGGAAGATCCAATTCAAGAGCGAACTTTACGGGAAATGGAAAAGCCCTGGGGAAAATTGATGCACAGAGAGATCTGGGTGTTCAGGTCCATTGCACCCAGACGGTGGCAACGCAGGTCAATAGAGTGGTCAAGGAGGCATACGGCATGCTTTCATTCATCAGACGGGGTATCAAGTATAAGAGTTGGCACGTCATGTTGCAGTTTTATAGGACTTTGATTCACATTTGGAATACGGCGTACAGTTCTGGTCGCCACATTACCAATAGGACGTGAATACATTGGAGATGGTGCAGAGGAGGTTCACCAGGATGTTACCTGGTTTGGAGGGCACTAGCTATGAACAGAGGTTGAGTAGATTGGGATTATTTACATGAGAAACACGGAGGTTGAAGGGGGGGAACCTGATTCATGTCGACAAAATCATGAGAGGTATAGGCAGGGTGGATAGCAAGAAGCTTTCTATCTCAGAGTGGGGGGATTACTAGACGTCACAATTTCAAGGTGAGAGGGGAAAAGTTTAAGGCATATGAGTGGAAAGTTCTTTCTGCAGAGAGTCGTGGGTGCCTGAAACGCATTGCCAACCAATGCGGTAGAGGCGGGCACAATAGCGTCATTTAAGATGTATCCAGACAGAAACATGAATGGGCAGGGAGCAAAGGGAACAGATCCTTGGAAAATAGGCGACAGGTTTACATAAAGGATCTGGAACGGCACATGCTTGGAGGGCCAAAGGGCCTGTTCCTGTGCTGTAATTTTCTTTGTTCTTTTCCTCTTTGCAACAGTTTGAAGGCTGGCTATCAGCTTGACAACAGCAGTGAAACCTGGGATTCGTCATTAGAAACATGAAGGAGTTTCCAGCATCAATTGGAGAGAGAGCATATATGAAGATTCAAGTCACTATTTCATCTACAACTTTCCACTCACACCGGTGAAATGCCCTTTCAGAACTACAGTGCACGTTAGTCCAGAACCTGCTGCACTCAAGCCACTTCCATTTTTCCACTTCCTGAACTACAATTTGATCCCTTCATTTCCTGCTTTGTTTGCTTTTATGTTTTTCTAGTCTTGAAGATTTCTACAGTACAAATTTACAGTTGCCCTATTTTAGAAGGATATTATTAAGCAAGAGTGGGCACAGAAGAAATTTACCAGATTGTTGCTGAGCATGGAAGGTTTCAGTGTTAAAGGAAGGTTGGGTCAGCTAGAACATTTTTCACTGGAGCAAAGGGGATAAAAGGTGGCCTGATCGAGGTTTATAAATAGGATAAGGCTGAAGGGATATGGGCCACGAAGAGGCAGTTGGGACTAGTTTAGTTTGGGATTATGTTGGACCTATGGGCCCATTTCCATGCTGTCCGACTATGACTCTATAAAATAGGCTGACAAGGTCAAGTAACACTACCGTACCAAAACGAGAAAAAAAAGCACAGCATCCCCTTCAAATTACATCTCACCACAGGACAAGTTAAGGCCAGGCTACTACATAGAACAAACATCAACACTGCATCTCAAACCTCCACTGGAATTGAATAGTTTTGCATTTATCTTGATAAGTGAAACCACATTCTGTTCTCCAACCCTCTGGTACTTCCCTTGTGAGAGGAATTGAAAAACTGGTCAGGGCCACTGAGAGATAATGGGAACTGCAGATGCTGGAGATTCCAAGATAATAAAATGTGAGGCTGGATGAACACAGCAGGCCAAGCAGCATCTCAGGAGCACAAAAGCTGACGTTTCGGGCCTAGACCCTTCATCAGAGAGGGGGATGGGGGGATTTTCTTTGAGGTAACAAGGTGTACAGCTGGACGAAAACAGCCGGCCAAGCAGCATCAGAGCAACAGGAAGGCTGACGTTTCAGGCCTAGACACTTCTTCAGAAATGGAGGAGGGGCAGGGGGTTCTGAAATAAATAGGGAGAGAGCGGGAGGCGGATAGAAGTTGGATAAAGGAATAGATAGGTGGACAGGAGACACGCAGGTCAAAGAAGCAGGGATGGAGTGCAGGTGGGAAGTTAGGGAGCAGACAGGGCAGTCCAGAGAGGACGAACAGGTCAAGGGGGCGGGAAGAGGCTAGTAGGTAGGAGCTGGGGGTGGGGCTTGAGGTGGCAGGATGGAATAGGTGGGTTGGTTTTGGGTTGCGGGAGCAGGAGGGGAGATTTTGAAGCTTGTGAAGTCCACATTGATACCACTGAGCTGCAGGGTTCCCAAGCGGAATATGAGGTGCTGCTCCTGCAATCTTCTGGTGGCACTGCAGGAGACCCAGGATGGACATATAATCTGAGGATTGGGAGGGAGAGTTGAAACGGTTCGCGACTGGTAGGTGCAGTTCTTTTGTGCATTAGTGACTTGCAAAGGTCCCGAAGCCTCCGCTTGGTTTCCCCGATGTAGAGGGGGCTACAATGGGAACAGCAAATACAGTATATCACATTAGCAGATGTGCAGGTGAACATCTGCTTGATGTGGAAATTTCTTCTTGGCGCTTGGGATGGGGGTGAGGGGGGAGGTATTGAGACAGGTGAAGCACTTCCTGCAGTTGCAGGGAAAAGTGCCGCATGTACGGGGTGCTGGAGGGGAGTGTGGAGCGCACAAGGGAGTCACCTAAGGGTGGCGAGGGAAAAAATGTCTTCGGTGGTAGGGTCAGAGTGCAGATGGCAGAAGTGTCGGCGATGATGCATTGAATCCGAAGGTTGGTGGGGTGGTACGTGAGGGCGAGGAGGACTCTGTTTTGGTTGTTGTTACGGGGAGCGGGTGTGAGGGGTGAGTTGTGGGAAATGTGGGTGACCCGGTCGAGGATGTTTTCGACCACTGCGGGGGGGTGGGGGGTAGTTGCGGTCCTTGAAAACTAAAACTTCTCTTTTAAATCCTCCCACCTCCTACAGGCAAAGTGGGTGGCCAGGGTATCCACATGGGCCCAAGCTATGCCTGCCTCTTTGCAGGTTACATGGAACGATCCCTCTTCCGTACCTACACTGGCCCTAAACCCCACCTCTTCCTCCGTGACATTGATGACCGTATCGGCGCCACTAATGTGGTATGCTGCAAAATGTGCTATGTGGTAATCCTTTCACCATGTAGATTTCGTAATCAAACAACAACCTAAAGGAAGACAACAAAATGTGGGGCTGGATGAACACTGTAGGCCAAGCAGCATCTCAGGAGCACAAAAGCTGACGTTTCGGGCATAGACCCTTCATCAGAGAGGGGGATGGGGAGAGGGTTCTGGAACACATAGGCGGAGAGGGGGAGGCGGACCGAAGATGGAGAGAAAATAATATAGGTGGAGAGGAGAGTATAGGTGGGGAGGTAGGGAGGTGATAGGTCAGTTCAGGGAAGACGGACAGGTCAAGGAGGTGGGATGAGGTTCGTAGGCAGAAAATGGAGGTGCGGCTTGAGGTGGGAGGAAGGGATGGGTGAGAGGAAGAACAGGTTAGGGAGGCAGAGACAGGCTGGGCTGGTTGTGTGATGCAGTGGGGGGAGGGGACGAACTGGGCTGGTTTTGGGATGCAGTGGGGGAAGGGGAGATTTTGAAGCTGGTGAAGTCCACTTTGATACCATTGGGCTTCAGGGTTCCCAAGCGGATTATGAGTTGCTGTTCGTGCAACCTTCGGGTGGTATCATTGTGGCATTGCAGGAGGCCCAGGATGGACATGTCGTCTGAGGAACGGGAGGGGGAGTTAAAATGGTTCGCGACTGGGAGTTGCAGTTGTTTATTGTGAACCGAGCAGAGGTGTTCTGCAAAGCGGTCCCCAAGCCTCCGCTTGGTTTCCCCAATGTAGAGGAAGCCACACAGGGTACAATGGATACAGTATACCAACTGCACCTCCCAGTCGCGAACCAATTTAACTCCCCCTCCCATTCTTTAGATGACATGTCCATCACGGGCCTCCTGCAGTGCCACAATAATGCCACCCCAAGGTTGTAGTAACAGCAACTCATATTCCGCTTGGGAACCCTGCAGCCCAATGGAATCAATGTGGACTTCACCAGCTTCAAAATCTCCTCTTCCCCCACCGCATCGCAAAACCAGCCCAGCTCATCCCCTCCCCCCACTGCAACCCAAAACCAGTCCAGCCGGTCTCCGCTTCCCTAACCTGTTCTTCCTCTCACCCATCCCTTCCTCCTACCTCAAGCCGCACCTCCATTTCCTACCTACTACCTCATCCCGCCTCCTTGACCTGTCCGTCTTCCCTGGACTGACCTATCCCCTCCCTACCTCCCCACCTATACTCTCCTCTCCACCTATCTTCTTTTCTCTCCATCTTCGGTCCGCCTCCCCCTCTCCCCCTATTCATTCCCGAAACCTCTCCCCATCCCCCTCTCTGATGAAGGGTCTACACCTGAAACGTCAGTTTTTGTGCTCCCGAGATGCTGCTTGGCCTGCTGTGTTCATCCAGCTTCACACTTTATTATCTTGGATTCTCCAGCATCTGCAGTTCCCATTATCTCCTGGGGGTTACCATTGACTAGAAACTCAACTAGGCTTGGCACACAAATAGATTGGCTACAAGAGCACATCAGAGGCGAGGAATACTGTGGTGAATAATTTACCTCTTGACTCCCTAAAGCCTGTGCATCGTCGACAAGGCACAAGTCAGGAATATGATGGAATACACCCTTCTCGCCTGGACAGGTGCAGCTCCAACATTCAAGAAACTTGACACCTTCCAGGACAAAGCAGCATGCTTGATTGGTCCCATATCCTTTCCCACGACTACTGACACTCAGTAGCAGCACTCTGTACTATCTACAAGATGCACTGCAGAAATTCACCAAAGACTCTCAGACAGCACCTTCCAAATCCACTACCAATTCCATCTAGGACAAGCACAGCAAATACATGGGAACACCACCACATGCCTGTTCCCCGCCGAGCCACTCAGCATCCTGACTTGGAAATATATCACTGTTTTTTTTCCACTGTTGCTAGGTCAAAAGACTGGAATTCCCTCCCTGACAGCATTGTGGGTCAACTTACAGCATGCGGATTGCAGTGGTTCAAGAAGGCAGCTCACCACCACCTTCCCAAGGGCAACCAGGGACGGGCAATAATGCTGACCCAGGTAGTGATGGCCCACGTCCCACAACTGAATAAAAATAAACATAAGAACACACACACAGTAACATGACAATGACTAGAAAATCTGTTTTTTTTTTGTTTGCTTTCATGATACTTATTGTGGAAATAAATCCCAGCCAGATGAGCAAGAAGAATGTCCATGATTACATGTGGGATTTTTTGCATCGAGCTGAGAGGGTTAATGTTTCATCTTAATTACAATACCTCAGGCAGTGTTGCACTCTATATGTCGTCCCCTGCTGTGGGATTTGAACCCCTGAACTACCAGGCAATATATCTCATAAATTTCACTTCTGAGGGTAGGAGATAATAACTTGCAGAAACTATCCTGATGTATCAATGGATTTCCCCTTAGACACAGAACCTTTTCATCATGTTTGTGCAGAAATGACCAAGTTTCTGCATTCAAAGGACAAGCAACAGCTAACACTGCTGGAGAGACTCGGGGAGAGAGAGAGAGAGAGAGAGAGAGAGAGCACCAAAAGATGAAAGCGCCATGTGAAGAAATTTCAGTGAGAAATGCAAAAACGTTCCAAATGAAAATTCAAACACAGAAAGCACAATTGCAGTATTATACTGAACGCTGAATTTAATGGAAGTGATGGACATTCGGCGAAGAAAAAAAACAACACTGAACGGTTTGTGTCTTGTATTTTATAGCTGTACTAGCATGATAGATTTTCATACAGCTCCTGGTCCATTATTAATTGGTGGGTTTTCAGTGATGGTAGCTGTACCCATATTTAAAGCCCACCTCTAGCTGCCCGCAGTGAATTGTATTGAATTATTTATTGTCACTTGCAGTGAATAATACGGTAAGATACAGTGAAAAGCTCCAACTGTTTCCGCAATACAGTGCCATTATGGATGGTCTGAGAATAAAAAGAGTAAAAAGAAAGTTTTTGTTCCACTGCCTCCAGGATGACTCTGAGCCGGCTCACCAAAGACATCTGCACTGCCAGCCCTCTTGCGCCGTCTTGCACCATCTGTGCCAGGTCCACCAACATAGGTGTCGCCACTCTTCAGGAGCCTTGCCACGGGGCTCACATCACTGTCACCAAGTCCCGTGCTCAACACATAATCGCCCCACATACGGGAATTCCCGATTGCAATCCGTCGCCACCTTGCCAATAACCAGGGGTCCCTGCTCCAGGCCTGCAATCAGCGGTGCCTGCCCGCACTGCCACCTTGATGATGCCAGGAGTTTCCACTCTAGGTCCACCACATCCAGGAGTCCCTGGCTCTGCTGGCGACCACCTCGCCAAGAGCCTCGCTCTGGCTGCCTTCACCCAAGGTGTTGTCTTGCCGGTGCCGGCATCTTGAAGCGTGCGCAGCAGCTGCTGGCCCCACGTGAGGACATCCCTGATGCCATTGCCATGGTTTCTGACTGCCAGGAAGCAGCTGCCAGTCTTCACGTGGCCCGTGCTCACTGCAACGTCAATCCGGGTGACTCACACGCCAAAAAGATAATCCAGGGAAAAAAAGCAGAAATAAAAAGAATAAAAAGTGAAAGAAAACAGATGGGAGTGGGTGAGCCCCAGGCAAGAGCCCAGACACAACACTGCTACTCCCTCCTAGAAGGAGTGCAGTGGTTTCAGGCACTTGAAGAGTTTGAGTAACAGGCTGAGGTCCAGTTCCTGTTCCTATCTCAGCCATAGATAACAAGGTGTAGAGTTGGATGAACACAGCAGGCCAAGCAGCATCATAGGAGCAGGGAAGCTGACGTTTTGGGCCTAGGCCCCTCTTCAGAAATTTCTGAAGAAGGGCCTAGGCCCGAAACATCAGACTTCCTGCTCCTATGATGCTGCTTGGCCTGCAGTGTTCATCCAGCTCTACACCTTGTTATCTCAGATTGTCCACCATCTGCAGTTCCGACTGCTTATGTCAACCATCTTGTGTGGAAATGTTGTTCAGTGCAGAAAATACAACAAATGCAGACTAGCGTGGTGGCTTGCCTGACAGATATCAGGTTGCCATTTAGGAGTTTGCGACAAACCAAAAGCTTTTGTCGTCATTTCCTGATGCCAGTCTGTTGTTTCCAGCATGCACTGAGAGACCACTTACTTACTGATTTTCAATCATGAAGGAGCCACGGGTTTCCATGAAAGACACTTGGAACATTGAAGGCAATGCCAGGGGCTCATGTCTTTGGAGTGTTCTGCCAGTCATGTCTAAAATAGACCAGCAGGTGAAGCAAAGTGATAATGGGAACTGCAGATGCTGGAGAATCCAAGATAATAAAATGTGAGGCTGGTTGAACACAGCAGGCCCAAGCAGCATCCTGAGATGCTGCTGGGTCTGCTGTGTTCATCCAGCCTCACTTTTTATTATTAAAGGTGAAGCAAAGGGCAGTTTTCAACCTTAAAAGCTCCAACATGCAGCCACAATCAGCAGCTCTCACTGCACAATGGACGGTTCCTGCTTATTATTTCACGTTTGGAGTGCGCTCTAATGAGTACAGTTCATTTTTAATACACGAATTATTTCAAACATCAATTCAGAATGCGTAAACATTTTTGCATTAATTCAGCTTTAATTGGCCAATTTGCTCTCATAACAAGCATTGTTGCAAAACAATCTGACCCAGAGCTGAAAGATTAAAACATCCTGTAAAAGCCAACACATGAGAATTGTTAAGAATGATATTCACTCGTTCACATCACCCATTTGGATCTTTGCAGCTCTTAAAAAGGTGAATCCTGCTCTCTGTGTTTAAATAGGTTTCCAGTGGATGCTTCTGTTGCTGGTCATGAATGCCTCTGTTGGCATTGCTGAGATGTTGACTGCTCTGCGCTAACCCTCTACTAATTTTGCATTTATGGGCTTTATATCATACTAATGTACCTATCACAGCAACTTTATTCAGAACTGCAGATCATCCAGCTTGTTTAAATCTGAGCAAGGTGAAGAACTTTGAATATGGGAAAAGAAAAGCATACTTTGTGTATCATTGTCAGCTGTTTATCTCTAGCATTAGAAAGTTAGGCAGTTCTGAACAGTTTGATTAGAAAAGTAGGTCAATCATAATTTCTATTTAAAAAATGGACCAAAAGAGTGGGCACTGCAGGGGATAGGGTGCTTTATTTCCCCATGAGAAGAAAGAAAGCAAAAAGGGGAAAAAATCTAGGCAGTTATGATTCCATTATTTCCCACTCCCAGACTTAGAGTTCCACTACCTTGAATCAGTATTCAACAACCTTTTGTCATCCAACCATCCTGAGAGACTAATTGGAACAGTCTTAAAGAAAAACTGCATTAGTGCAATGTTTTTCACAAGTTCAGGGCATCTCAAAGCAATCAAAGCCAATGAAATACTTTCTGAATTGTAGTCACCACTGTAAAGTAGAAAACAGCAAACTACTGCAAGCAACAATGTAACCTTGTTTTGCCCATGAAAACACAAATTTTGATTGCATTATGTTAACTGTTGAGCTCAATGACATTCAAAAAGAAAGTCAGAATTCCATTTAATAGTTAAAAACAGTAACACTACTGAAACTTATTTTAAAACCTGTACTGCAACAGATGACCAAAACACCATTGATTAAGCATTATTATGAAAGACAACTTAGATTTTGGACTACAAAAAGGATCATTTGCCTTTTAAACTTACCCACACATTGCACATTCCATGCACATTGTAAACCATATGCAGTAGCTCCAACCCTACAATGGATTTGTATTTCCATGTTTTACATTCTAGCAGCTTCAAGTGGCCCTCTCCAGGTACTTCCCTCAATTTTTATAGTTTCCTAATCCACCAGGAGTAGTAAATTCTATCTCAATGGATTTTCTTCCCCGACCATGTCGAGACAAATCTCCTGCAATCTTTATATCTCTATGCCTATGAAATGCATCTCTTCAACTAGAGTTGGTCTCATACCACAGCCAGTTCACAAAGTCAAGTGATAATGGGAACTGCAGATGTTGGAGAATCCAAGATCATAAAATGTGAGACTGGATGAACACAGCAGGCCCAGCAGCATCTCAGGAGCACAAAAGCTGACGCTTTGGGCCTAGACCCTTCATCAGAGAGGGGGATGGGGTGAGGGTTCTGGAATAAATAGGGAGAGAGGGGGTGGCACACCGAAGATGGAGAGAAAAGAAAATAAGTGGAGAGGAGAGTATAGGTGGGGAGGTAGGGAGGGGATAGGTCAGTCCAGGGAAGACAGACAGGTCAAGGAAGTGGGATGACGTAAGTAGGTTGGAGATGGAGGTGTGGCTTGGGGTGGGAGGAAGGGATAGGTGTGGTGCAGTTGGTGGAGGGGACGAACTGGGCCCAGTTCGTCCCCTCCCCCCACTGCACCACACAACCAGCCCAGCTCTTCCCCTTCACCCACTGCATCCCAAAAGTTGAGGGAGGCAGAGACGGGCTGGACTGGTTTTGGGATGCAGTGGGTGGAGAGGAAGAGCTGGGCTGGTTGTGTCGTGCAGTGGGGGGAGGGGACGAACTGAACTGGTTTTGGGATGCGGTGGAGAACTAAAAAAAAATTATCCAGGTTTTAATCAAACAGAGACTCAAAAAAGGAGTGGGTTGGAGGTGATGTTGGTGGTAGGAAAGAGCTCAGAGGGGCAAAATCAAATGATGTTACAAAGGGGGAATTGGGCAGGTCTGACTCTACGTTGTGGATAAGTGATTGGAAGCTCATCTCAGAGTCACATATGACACCACCGAGTGCGCAAACAGGCTCCAGCCTCTGACAGACGCCAGGAAAAGGAATCTGTGGCCAGGAAGCGTAGTTTGTTTTGGGTTTGAAGATAATGGTTTGCAATACAGAATAGAATCACGACAAAAGGGAGATGAAAAATCGAGCACAATATCGGATTCCTCATATAACGAAAATATAATAACAATGACGTGATTGCAAGCTTTCAGGATCTCTGCCATATATTCATTAAGTGGTAATGGAAAACAATGTTGCATTGTTTGGATACAAGTGCATTTTTACAGTAGAAACCTTAGAAAAAAAATTATACTGCAATATAGACAGATTAGAGAGAAGTTAAAAATAGTCTTCTGAACTTAAGTTGATGAAAGCTCCGTTAAGCCGATGGTTATGGATCTGTGCCGTTCTTTGCATTAAATCTGTCAGTGCTGGAATTTCACAGAATCTCAAACAGGGCTTTGGGTCAGCTTGGATTGAGGTGAAGTCCAAGACAAATATACAGCTATTATCACAATTCTCCAGCACAAAATAGCCACAAAACATTTGGAAGCAAACAAGACCCCATTTTCTGTTGTCAAAATTGGTTCTGCACCAACAGAATATACAGATGCAAAGATGGCATTCTGAAAAGATTCAACACTGACCAGTGGGCCATCTAAAAACTGGATTGAGGCCATTGGCTATTGTGTGTGAACAGTCCTTCCACCTCTCTGGAAGAAACTTGTGAAAATGGCAAAGGAAATGAGAATGCTTTTTGGCCTGTAGCAATGTAGAACCAATGAGATAAAGGAGAAAAATTGGGTTTCTGATATACAGCGGAAGGGGCAGTATGGTGACTCAGTGGTTAGGCCTCAAGTGCCAGAGACCCAGGTTCGCAGATGAGTGTCTGTGTGCAGTTTGCACGTTCTCCCTCTGTCTGTGTAGGTTTCCTCCAGGTGCTTTGGTTTTCTCCACAGTTCAAACAAGTGCAGGTTAGGTGGATTGGCCATGCTAAATTGTCCATAGTGCCCAGGGATGCGCAAGCTGGGTGGGTTAACCATGGGAAATGCAGGGTTACGGTGATAGGGGGTTGGGTTTGGGTGGGATACTCTTTGGAAGGTCAGTGTGAGCTCAATGGGTCGCATGGTCTGCTTCCATTCTGTGGGGATTCTACGAACTGAATTATCAGTGAGGAGGACCTGATCTTCAAACTTTACATGAGATAAATCAAAATATCTTCCAGCCACACTCTGATAAATGAGCACATATTAGAAATCAGCATTTAGCATACAAGAGCAGCTACAGCTAAATGCATTGTTACTGTTGATTACTGGCTTTAGATATGTAGAAGAAGTACATCCAACAGATTTTCATGTAGGCAGTGTGGTATTCTGCAAAGCTGCATTTGGTCAGTTGATGAGGACACTACTTCTACAACCTCCTCTTAAACAAGCAGATCTCTGATCTCCTACAACTCAGGCCTTGTGTGCAAGCCTTACTCCTTTGACCCATTGCTGGTCAAGCATTTAGCCATTTCCAACCTGAGGTTTGGAATTCATTCCAGAGACCTCTTTATCCCTGTCTCCTCCTATAAGATACTTCTCAAACACTTTCTTTCACTCAGTATGGCTCCCTGTTTGATTCTGCTCCTCTGACATGCCTTGGGGCTTGGTAGCTATGGCAAAGGCACGAGACAAATGCAACTTTGATTACAGATGACAAGTGAATGTGAAGTGTACAGAATCTGTTAGTTCGTGCCAGTTTTAGCAGCTCTGCTGATAGGTTCCTAAAGATTAGCCCTTAGGATCATCCAGACACTTGACTGCATTTACTTAATCCTGGAAAGCATCATTTTGGTCCACTTATCAATAACATTCACACTCGGAGAGAAACAAAAAATGTTGCCAAACCAGAAGTTTGTTGATTTAACAAAACAGAAATAAATCAAGAGTTAAAGAAAAATCTGCTCTCATAAAGACAGATCAGAATATCTGTTTATTTGACAATCATCCAGGACTCTAAGGGCAGAGATCTTCACCTCGTCATTGAGCTAGCTAGGAAAACACATTGCATTGAACGGAACTAATTACAATGGGAAACAAAAACACTTGTCAATAGAAGGGTGACAACTGATAGTCAGCATGTGACATTGCTGTGTTGCTGTTGCCAGGTCTATTGAAGTCACAGTAAACCTTTAGGCTCCTTGTGTCTTAGAAACAGCAGCAGCTTTCCTGAATAAAATACTACATCAAAGTCATTAGATTTCTGACAGCCTGGAACAGTTGCAAGGCCAGATTTGAAACAATAGCTGGTTGAAAATAGGCCACATAAGAATCTATGCATGAGGTTTTTCTGTACTTGGGATGAAAATCTAATGTCTCATTTAGTTAAAGAACAAAGCAAAACAAAGGTCATTTTAAAAAATTTAAAAATGCAATCAAAGTTCAACAATGAAGAGAAGGAACAATTGCACTCAAACAGGGAAGTTGGTGCTTAATCGTACAAATTGATTGCTTTGGTTTTGTGTGAATTATAATGGCACTTTTACTTCACACTTAATTTTCAACCTTTTGACTGAGGTGGTCAGTCATATACAGGAAAGTTGAGTTGTGTGTGCACATGCTCCGTTTTATCTGTCCAGAATATAAGAACAGGAGGCCATTCAGTCCTTGAACTTCTTCCACTGTTCAATTACATCATGACTGTTCTCTGATTTAACTCCAAAAGCCCAACTTGCTTCAACAAGACTCTTATAAAATCTCAGTCACCTTCCAAACTGGTGATCACTACTATTTAGATAAACAAGGAGAACTGACTCATGGGAGCACCACCTTAAAGTCACTCACTATACGTACTTGGAACTATATCGCTGCTTCTTTGCTGCTGAGTCAGATCCTTCAAATTCCCTCCCTGACAACACTGTGATGTCCTACACCACATCAAAAGCAGACGTTCAAGAAGGCAGTTCATGACCTTTTTCTCAAGCGCAGATAGGGATGAACAATAAATATGCATTCCAAACTCAAACAGACAAAAAGGATTGATCTCCCACCTCGATAGGTTTTGAGAAGAAGAGCTTTCCAATGCTTTCAGCAACCTTTGTTCAAGAAGTACGTCTGGAACAGCCTAGCTCTGATTTCAAGGTTACACGCTCCTTGAGCTGCAATAGGATGAAACTGACATTGAGGGTCCTGAGCTCGCTGGGCCTGACATCAGTGAGTTCCAGCTGGTTTCAGAGCTCCATGTGTAGAAATTGCATTGTAAATGCATGTTTTGCAATGAGTTCGGAAACCACGCCATCTATCAGCATCACTGAGAGCACTTTCACTGCACAAACTGCCAGCAATTCAGCAAGGCAGCCCCTTTCGCAAGTTCAATAAACAATGATCAGCAAATGTCGACTTTGTCACCAACATCCCATGAGTTATTTTTTTACAAAAACACATTGCAAAACATTGAAATTTCTTTTACCAAGATAAAGATCTTTTACCGCATGACTGTCAACCGGAATTGCCACTGAACATATTCTTGGACTATAATCACACAAGATGTCCAAGTACTGGACTGTTTTCCTCTATTTCCAAAATTTGTTTAATTAAGAAATTGAAGTATTTAAAGAAACACCATTTTCAACGTCCCTGGATTTTTCTCTCACAATCTTCAATCCTCAAGGAATTCCAGAGAAATCCGAGAAGGTTGGAAATCCTACTCTAAGCCATGTTGATTACAGTTCAGCCACATGAAGACCCACAGCAGAAATTTGCAATCCTGAGTAGACATCATCCTCAAATGCAGGGATAGCTGATGATGGTGACTAACAATGGTGGGCTTACAATGGAAGTTAGACAAGTACATGAATAAAAAAGGAGCAGAAGGACGTGCTGATAAAGTGAAGATGAGGAAGGTATGAGGACTCATACGAAGTATAAATAGCAGCTTACCCTAGTTGAGCAGAATGGCCTGTTTCTGTGCTGTAAATTCAACATAATTCTACACAGGAGTCAGGAAATATATCCTGTACGATGAAACATTGAGAAGGCCATGATGAGACTGAGCTGGCAAAAACCAATTCTATCATGCTCCCATATCAAAAAAACCTGAAGAGTTCTGAGGAATGGTCACTGGACCCGAAACATTAACTCTGTTTTTCCCTTTGCAGATGCTGCCAGACCTGCTGAGCTTTTCCAGCATCTTTGTTTTTGTTCTATCATACCCTTTCTGGATAGAAACACAAAAAAATAGGAATAGGAGTAGGCCATTCAGCCCTTTGAGCCAGCTCTGCCATTATGATCGTGCTGGTCATCCAACTCAAGTACCCTGTTCCCTCTTTTAACTATACTGTTTCATCCCTTTCACTGCAGGAACTATGCTTGTCTCCTTCTTGAAAATATTCAATGTATTGGCCCCAGCTGATTTCTTTGGCAGTGAATTCCACAGGCTCACCACTCTCTGCGTGAAGGAATCTCTCCTCATCTAAGTCCTAAATGGCCTACCCATATCTTTACATTATCACTCCTGGTTCTGAACTCCCCACTCCTCAGAAATATCCTTTCTTGGGTTTACTCTGCCTATCCCAGTTAGAATTTTACAGGTGTTTCGGATGCACCCCTTCCCCCCCTCCCCCCCACCCCCAATCTGCTGAACAGCACTGAATACAGTTCAAATTGATCTTGACTCTCTTCATACAACAATCCTGTCATCCCAGGAATCAGTCAATTTCAACCTCAACATTGGATTGAATATTTCATGGTATTATTTCAAGAAATTCAGTAGCAGTGCCCAAGTTTGAATACAGTGTAGGTCAATATTTTTCTCTCAGCTTTGCTTAACAATTCCAGATTATCAGAGGGTATTTGGGATGTTTTTGTCTGCACAATGATATTGGGGCTACAAGAGTTAAAGTGTGGGGCAGGCTGCAAAAACTTGGCTTAATTCCCAAATTTAGAAGATTAGGGAGTTTACAAATTGATCTGCTTAAAATGATTTGATGAGGTATATGAAGAGAAACTATTTTTTTCTGGTCATACAGTCTGAAATAAGGGAATATAATGTTAAATTTAGAGCTAGGCTGTTCAGGCTGATGTCAGAAAGCATTTCTTCACCCACTGCAGAGTTGAATCCTGAAATTGGGACCTCACCCCCACCAACTCAAACCCCCTCAAAAAGCTGTTAAATGTGAGGATCAACTGAAAATCTCAAATCTGAGTTTATTTATTTAGGTAAGGGTAGTAAGGAATACAGAATCAAGTTAGGAAATCTATTTTTTTAAAATTCATTCACGGGACCTGGGAATCTCTGGCTACATTAACATTGATTGTTCATCGATAATCACCTTTGACTACCAGCGAAGGTAGTGAGAAGCATTTTTTGAATCATTGCATGTTCTGAAATGTAGAAACACCACATGAAAGGAATTTCCAGGATTTTGCCCCAGTTGACAGTGAAGGAATAATGATAAATATTTCTGAGTCAGGATCATGTGTGACTCGGAGGGGAACCTGCAGGTGGTGGTGATCCTATGTATCTACTGGCCCAATCCTTCGAGCTGGGAGAGGTCGCAGATTTGGAAGGTACTGTCAAAGGAGCTATAGAGAGTATTTCACTGCTTTTTCCACATGGTAGCTGTCACTGTCCATCCTGTGGTTGGAGGGCATGACTGTTGAAGTTGTTGGATGGGGTACCAATCAAGTGGGTTGTTTTAGCTGGGCTGGAGTCACACTGCTCAAGTATTGTCGGGGTTATACTAATCAAGACAGTGGCCCCAGTTTGCTGTTAGCTGTTTGGATGTGCTGGGAAAGCAGGGCTTAGAGCTGATTTGTTTCTGGGCTGACCTTAGCTCTGTCTATCACTGAATGGCATGCAAGTAGTCCCATGTTGTGGCTTCACCAGGTTGACACCTCATTTTTAGGTATGTCTGGCATTGCTTCTAGCATGTCCTCCTGCCCTTTTCACGGAAGAAGGGTTGTTGCCCTAGTTTGATGGTAAGGGTAGAGTGGGGGATATGTCTGGATGTGATTATGTAAGAGTAAAATTCCGCTGCTGTTGATGCCCCTTCTGAATGCCCAGTCTTAAGCTGATGCCCTTTTGGAATGCCCAGTCTTGAGCTGCTAGATGTGTTTGAAGCCTGTCCCATCTACCATGGTGTTGGTGCCACATGACAAAATGGAGGGTACACTCAAAGCCAAAACAAGACTTTGTCTCCGCAAAGACTGTGCAGTGGTCTCTCTCACCAATACAATCAGGGACAGACACCTCTTGGTGAGAACAAGATCAAATAGATTTTTCCCTCTTGTTGGTTCTTTCAGCACCTGCCACAGATCTAATCAAACAGGCTCGTCCTTTCAGACTTGACCAATTCGATCAGTCGGGCACTTAATGAAACAGTCCAGAGCAGAGTTAGTAGTGAAGTCCCTCACCCAGAGAGCCCTGTGTGCCTTTAACACCCTCGATGCCACCTCCAAGTGATGTTCAACATGGAGCAGCTGTGGAGAAAGGGTGAGGAGTGGTTGTAGGTAGTAATCAGTGGGATGTTTCCTTGCTCATGTTTGATTTGACGCCATCAGACTTCATATGGGCTAGAATCAAAACCAGGGACTCGCAGGGTAATTGCTTCTTGGCTGTAGTTTCTGTGCTACCATCTCTGTCAGGTCTGTCCTGTTGGACCGGGCACACCCAGGGTGGTAATGGTGGTGTCTGGGTTATTGTCTGTCCGCTATGACTCAGTGAGCATGAGAATGACAGGTTGTTGATTGCCTCGTTTGTGGAACAGCTCTCCCTATTTTGGTGCAGATGTTAATAAGGAAGGCTTTGCAGCGTCAGGGGGGGTTAGGTTTACCATTGGTTTGACGCTGACCAGTCAATCTACTTTAGTCCCTTTGTATGGGCTTTGTAGTAGTTTGACTGGCTTGCCGAGCCATTTCAGGGGGCAGTCAAGAGTGAACCATATTGCAATGGGTCTGGAGTCACATGTAAGCCAGTCCAGGTAAAGACAGCAGATGTCGTATCCTCAAGGACACTGGCAAACCAGCTGAATTTTCATGACAATTAGCAATAATTTGATTGCTGCCATTAGTCTCTTTTTTATCTCCAGGTTTTATTGAATTAAAATTTCACCATCTGCTGCCTTGGGATTTAAGGCCAATCAACCTTAATCTAACTGCATAATAGCACCAGCTTTAGAATGATGTGTCTTCTAGATATGATATGGTCTGAGTGCTGTCCTATATGTTAGCTCACATAACATATACCACAAAGACTGGGTACTCCTTGAGACAGATGTCTTGAAGTTCATTAACAACACTAACTATTTACACTGCTATAGCATCTCGTACTCATAGTCTGGTTTCAGTGCTTATTGATGTTACTACAAATTACATGCACGTAGCTGACTGAACATGCCAGACTGACCTAATTGTCTGAGAGCTTGACTGAAGGTGAGGTGGGTATCTTTACGCAAGAGTGTTACACATGATGTCAAGTAACTGTTTTAAAGGTACACTGCCTGTCTGCGCTGGAATCTCTGTAATAACAAACAGAAAAGCTGATTGGCCTACACCAGTTCATATGTCAGACAAGGAAAGGCAGCAAGTTAGCCATTATTTGAGGCTTTTTAGTCAATATGCATCTAACAGTGCAGTGTAGGCACAGCCATTATACAAAAGCAGTGTTGCACTCCAGTATCCCACAAAGTCTTTAACAGGCTGGTAGAGCTTATAGGCACCACTGCAAAGTATTTAATTTCCATCAGATGGTGTCCTTTCAAGTGCAAGAATTTGTTTGCAGACCATCAGTCAAACCTGGCTGTTAAAATTATCCCCATTACTACAAAACACCAATTCTGCAACACTCTTTAAAAGAACTGCTGAGGTGGGAGATCAGCATTTATTCATAGTGATAATGGGAACTGCAGATGCTGGAGAATCCAAGATAATAAAATGTGAGGCTGGATGAACACAGCAGGCCAAGCAGCATCTCAGGAGCACAAAAGCTGACGTTTCGGGCCTAGACCCTTCATCAGAGAGCATTTATTCATACATCTGTTTAAGGTCATGAGTGAGCCGAGTCGAAAAACATCAGGCTCCAAGGTTGGGTACACAGAATTCTGTGTTTCTTCCCAAATCTGTCCTCCCCGCTACGTCTGCAAAACTATAATTATTCTTGGCATTTAAAAACCGGAAGAAAAGAGTGGTGTTCAGAAAGGTGGGGGGACGGGGGGAGAAAGAGGGAGAGCTGCACATCTTATTTGTCATGAAAGGTGAAGCTTCAATTTGTAATTAGATTAAGTGACAGCAGTCGCAAATATGACCATTCTTATCAACAACTCCTCAAGTCAATTAGCTGTAGAGAGCTCTTTTCCAATCGAGCGCTGGGGAGAAAGAGTGATAAAAAGCTGCTTCATTAAAAAAAGACAGAATTTTAATAGCCTGCCAGAGAAGAGTGGACTCACCTCTTAAAGGAACAATGCCAAACATGGACAGATGATTTTTTTTCCAGGCAACTTTAGTTCGTGGGAGTTGTCACGTATTAGAGTGTCATCCCAAACCCTGCAGTAGGTACATTTTTGTTTATTTAAAAATATAATGCTGCCTTATTTGAAATGAAATGTCTGTGTAGATTTCCTCCAGGTGCTCCAATTTCCTTCCACAAGATGTGCAGGTTAGGTGGACTGGCTATTCTACATTGCCCATAGTGTCCAGGGGTGTGTGGGCTAGCCATGGGAAATGCAGGGTTATAGGGATAGGCTGGATTGGGTGGGATGCTCTTTGGAAAGTCGGTGCAGATTCACTGGGCAGAATCTTGTAGGGATTCTATGATTCTAGGAAATTCCAACAAAAGTGAAGTTGTGGTTGATCTGAAGTCAAGGACAATGATGTTGTTGTCGGAAAATATGGCTGCAAGAGAAGTCACCCTTTAAAATGAAATAGCCTTTCTGCCAGCACGAAGCTTATTTCTGAATAGAACAATTAAAACTAATAGCAAACTTGCATAAGTATTGCTTAAGAATGTATTTCTTCAGGAGGGAAGTTTCAAATTGACAGTGTACTTGGCAACATTTCCCAGAAATTATTATGTTTTCTATATGCCAGGATGTCTCAGCTGAGAAAAGGAAAGGCTTTCCAGACCTTGCATCTTGTACCAATATCAAGCACTCCTAGGTCAGGTAGAATATGGCTTGATAGTAGGGAATTGGTCCCATACTGAAAATGTATGACATTATCCATCACATGAACTATTGTTTTCGAGATTCTAAGACTGCCAATGTCGTGCCAAGTAATTGCAAATCAGAATTACAGCAGCAATGGTTTACTTTATGTGGACCAATGAATAATCTAATTGCATATATTTGGTGGTTTTCACCACTGTTCTTTTTCAACTAGCATCCTATCCTCCCCATCTGAAATAAGCATCAACCAAATGCACCAAAATGGACCACATCAGCTGAATAGTTAGTTTCTATGCTGTAAAAATCTATGTAAATGTTAAATCACTCCATTCCCTATCTGTGGGATCTTTCTGTGCATGGGTAGCCACCAGCTTTGTCTACGAATTGTCATTGTACTGTAAGATGATCTACTCTAAGAGTTACTTTGAAAGATTTCTGAGGGCTAGGCATGTTTTTTTTCCTTCGAAACTGGCTGGCTCTATGGAAGACATTGGAACATGTTCATTGGCTTCCATCATTGTAAAAGATTTCTGACTTCCCGTTGCTCACTGAGGACAACTAGTGGCAGAAACTCAGTGCTGCAGCTTTAGCACAGCACTCCATGTGATCTTTCCCAAAATGATCTGAAATGTTGAGGCCACAGGGTCTGAGGTAGGAATGATATTCACAAAGTTCTGACCATGTTCTATCAACTGTGTGCCTATTCTAACAGTTTCCTGTTCTCACAGGCCACCCAACAACTCACAACTTCCCCCAATGACCCCGCACCCATACATGCCTCACAGAGGGGATGCAAGATGTTTTAGGCCTCAAAATGGGTCACAGTGGCAAGATGTTCAAGGAGCACTGGCTCATTGGATCCTAACTCAGTTCCCAGTGTGTACACCAGCCACAAACTCCAGTTTTAGACAAATGTGGCTATCTGTTTGACATCACTATTAATATGGCACAGTGGCTCAGTGGTTCGCACTGCTGCCTCACAGCACCAGGGACCCAGTTCAATTCTAACCTCTGGCAAATGTCTGTGTGGAGTTTGCACATTCTGCCCTTTGTCTGTGTGGGCTTCCTCTAGGTGCCCCAGCTTCCTCCCACAGTCCAAAGATGTGCAGGTCAGGTGGATTGGCCATGGTAAATTAAGACCGTAAGACCATAAGACATAGGAGTGGAAGTAAGGCCATTCGACCCATCAAGTCCACTCCGCCATTTAAATCATGGCTGATGGGCATTTCAACTCCACTTCCCTGCACTTTCCCCGTAGCCCTTGATTCCTTCTGAGATCAAGAATTTGTCGATCTCTGCCTTGAAGGCATCCAACGTCCCGGCCTCCACTGCACTCCGTGGCAATGAATTCCACAAGCCCACCACTCTCTGGCTGAAGAAATGTCGTCTCATTTCAGTTTTAAATTTACCCCCTCTAATTTTAAGGCTGTGCCCACCGGTCCTAGTCTCCCCACCTAACGGAAACAACTTCCTAGCGTCCACCCCTTCTAAACCACACATTATCTTGTAAGTTTCTATCAGATCTCCCCTCAACCTTCTAAACTCTAATGAGCACAATCCCAGGATCCTTAGCCGTTCACCATATGTTAAACCTACCATTCCAGGGATGATCCGTGTGAATCTCCGCTGGACACGCTCCAGGGCTAGTATGTCCTTCCTGAGGTGTGGGGGCCAAATTGTCTGTCGTGTCCAGAGATGAGCAGGCTTCGTAAATGCTGGGTTACAGGGATAAGGCAGGTGCGATACTCTGCAAAGAGTTGGTGCTGACCTGATGGGCTGAATAGCCTCTATCAGGACTGTAGGGATTCTGTGGTATCAATTACAAAACTTACACTTCTAAGGGGTTAAGTACAGTAGCTATCTTGAGTTGGACAAGGGACTGAAATTTTGTGCCTTTCTATTTTCAAGGAACTGCCAGAAAACCAGCCCCATTTTACCTCAGTACCAATCACAGACATTAATGCTTTGCTCTGACGTGTTGAAAGAACAAATCAAGTCCTGCTCGGCCCTCTGCAAGTATAGGCAGAATGGTTTTGATCCAGATAGGGAGACCCAGAAACAGTCCCATGTCCGTGTGTCACTGCATCCCATGTCCGTGTGTCACTGCATCCCATGTCCCTCAGTCACTGCATCCCAGGTCCCTCAGTCACTGCATCCCATTTCACTCAGTCAGTGCGTCACTTTTCGGTCAGGCACTGTATCCCATTTCCCTCAGTCACTGCACCCCATGCCCGCTCGGGCACTGATTCCCTATTAACTCAGAAACTCCTTCCCCGTACCTCTGTCACTGCATCCCATTTCACTCAGTCACTGCATCCCATTTCACCCAGTCACTGCATCCCATTTCACTCAGTCACTGCATCCCATTACCCTCAGGCACTGCGTCCCATTTCACTGAGGCACTGCATCCCATTTCACTCAGGCACTGCATCCTATTTCACTCAGGCACTGCGGCCCATTTCACTCAGGCACTGCGGCCCATTTCAATCAGGCACTGCAGGCCATTTCACTCAGTCACTCCATCACATTTCAGTCAGTCACTTCCTCCCATTTCAGACAGTCACTACCTCCCATTTCCCTCAGTCACTGCATCCGATTTCCCTCAGTCACTGCATCCCACTTCACTCAGTCACTGCCTCCCACTTCACTCAGTCACTGCCTCCCACTTCACTCAGTCACTGCCTCCCATTTCACTCAGTCACTACCTCCCATTTCACTCAGTCACTGCATCCCATTACCCTCAGTCACAGCATCCCATTTCCCACAGTCACAGCATCCCATTTCCCACAGTCACAGCATCCCTATTCCCCACAGTCACTGCATCTCATTTCCGTCAGTCACTGCAACTCATTTCCCTCAGTCACTGCATCTCATTTCCCTCAGTCACTGCATCCCATTTCCATGAGTCACTGCATCCCATTATCAGTCAGTCACTGCATCCCATTTCATCCAGTCACTGCATCGCATTTGACTCAGTCACTGCATCCCATTGCACTCAGTCACTGCGTCCCATTTCCCTCAGTCACTGCATCCCATTTCCCTCAGTCACTGCATCCCACTTCACTCAGTCACTGCATCCCACTTCACTCAGTCACTGCATCCCACTTGACTCAGTCACTGCATCCCACTTCACTCAGTCACTGCCTCCCACTTCACTCAGTCACTGCATCCCACTTCACTCAGTCACTGCCTCCCATTTCACTCAGTGACTGCATCCCATTTCACTCAGTCACTGCATCCCATTACCCTCAGTCACAGCATCCCATTTCCCACAGTCACAGCATCCCATTTCCCACAGTCACAGCATCCCTATTCCCCACAGTCACTGCATCTCATTTCCGTCAGTCACTGCATCTCATTTCCCTCAGTCACTGCATCCCATTTCCATGAGTCACTGCATCCCATTATCACTCAGTCACTGCATCACATTTAATGGAGACAGTGAATCCTATTCAAATGAGATGGTGAATCAATTTCATTCAGTCACCACACCCTATTCCCCATAGTCACGGCACCACATTTCACTCAGTCACAGCCTCCCACTTCACTCAGTCACTGCCTCCCACTTCACTCAGTCACCACCTCTCATTTCAGTCACTCACTACCTCCCATTTCAGTCACTCACTGCATCCCATTTCCCTCAGTCACTGCATCCCACTGCTGTCAGTCACTGCATCCCATTTCACTCAGTCACTGCATCCCATTTCACTCAGTCACTGCATCCCATTTCACTCAGTCACAGCGTCTCATTTCCCTCAGTCACTGCATGTCATTTCCCTCAGTGACTGCATCCCATTTCACTCAGTGACTGCATCCCATTTCACTCAGTGACTGCATCCCATTTCACTCAGTGAGTGCACCCGATTTCACTCAGTGACTGCATCCTATTTCACTCAGTGACTGCATCCCATTACACTCAGTCACTGCATCCCATTACACTCAGTCACAGCATCCCATGTCACTCAGTCACTGCATCCCATTTCACTCAGTCACTGCATCACATTACCTTGGGTCACAGCATCCCTTTTCACTCAGACACTGCATCGCTTTTCAGTCAGTCACTGCACCCCATTTCCCTCAGTCACTGCATCCCATTTCACTCAGGCACTGCATCCCATTTCACTCAGACACTGCATCCCATTTCCCACGGTCACTGCATCCCATTTCACTCAGTCACAGCATCCCATTTCTCTCAGTCACTACCTCCCATTTCCCACAGTCATTGCATCCAATTTCACACAGTCACCGCACCCAATTCCCCACAGTCACGGCATCACATTACAGTCAGTCACTGCATCCCAAATCAGTCAGTCACTGCATCCCATTTCATCCAGTCACTGCATCGCATTTGACTCAGTCACTGCATCCCATTGCACTCAGTCACTGCGTCCCATTTCCCTCAGTCACTGCCTCCCTTTTCCCACAGTCACTGCAAACATTTCTTACAGTTACTGCAACCCATTTCCCATGGTCACTGCATCTCCTTTCCCTCAGTCACTGCATCTAGTTTCCCTCAGTCATGGCACCTCATTTCATTCATTCACGGCACCTTCTGACCCTCATTCACTGCATCTCATTTCCCTCTGTCACTGCAACTCATTTCGTTCAGTCACTGCATCCCATTTCCATTACTCACTGCATCCCATTATCACTCAGTCACTGCATCCCATTTCACTCAGGCACTGCATCCCATTTCACTCAGGCACTGCAGCCCATTTCAATCAGGCACTGCAGGCCATTTCACTCAGTCACTCCATCACATTTCAGTCAGTCACTTCCTCCCATTTCACTCAGTCACTGCATCCCATTTCACCCAGTCACTGCATCCCATTTCACTCAGTCACTGCATCCCATTACCCTCAGGCACTGCGTCCCATTTCACTGAGGCACTGCATCCCATTTCACTCAGGCACTGCATCCCATTTCACTCAGGCACTGCGGCCCATTTCACTCAGGCACTGCAGCCCATTTCAATCAGGCACTGCAGGCCATTTCACTCAGTCACTCCATCACATTTCAGTCAGTCACTTCCTCCCATTTCAGACAGTCACTACCTCCCATTTCCCTCAGTCACTGCATCCGATTTCCCTCAGTCACTGCATCCCACTTCACTCAGTCACTGCCTCCCACTTCACTCAGTCACTGCCTCCCACTTCACTCAGTCACTGCCTCCCATTTCACTCAGTCACTACCTCCCATTTCAGACAGTCACTGCATCCCATTTCCCTCAGTCACTGCATCCCACTTCACTCAGTCACTGCATCCCACTTGACTCAGTCACTGCATCCCACTTCACTCAGTCACTGCCTCCCACTTCACTCAGTCACTGCATCCCACTTCACTCAGTCACTGCCTCCCATTTCACTCAGTGACTGCATCCCATTTCACTCAGTCACTGCATCCCATTACCCTCAGTCACAGCATCCCATTTCCCACAGTCACAGCATCCCATTTCCCACAGTCACAGCATCCCTATTCCCCACAGTCACTGCATCTCATTTCCGTCAGTCACTGCAACTCATTTCCCTCAGTCACTGCATCTCATTTCCCTCAGTCACTGCATCCCATTTCCATGAGTCACTGCATCCCATTATCACTCAGTCACTGCATCACATTTAATGGAGACAGTGAATCCTATTCAAATGAGACGGTGAATGAATTTCATTCAGTCACCACACCCTATTCCCCATAGTCACGGCACCACATTTCACTCAGTCACAGCCTCCCACTTCACTCAGTCACTGCCTCCCACTTCACTCAGTCACCGCCTCTCATTTCAGTCACTCACTACCTCCCATTTCAGTCACTCACTGCATCCCATTTCACTCAGTCACTACATCCCATTTCACTCAATCACTACATCCCATTTCACTCAATCACTACATCCCATTTCACTCAGTCACTGCATCCCATTTCATTCAGTCACTGCATCCCATTTCATTCAGTCACGGCATCCCATTTCATTCAGTCAGTGCATCCCATTTCAATCAGTCACTGCGTCCTATTTCACTCAGTCACTGCATCACATTTCCCTCAGTCACTGCAATGCCTTTCACTCAGTCAGTGCACCCCATTACCCTCAGTCACTGCATCACATTTCACTCAGTCACTGCATCACATTTCACTCACTCACTGCATCTCCTTTCCATCAGTCACTGCATCTCACTTCATTCATTCGCTGCATCCCATTTCACGCAGTCACTGCATCACATTTCACGCAGTCACTGCATCCCATTTCACTCCGTCACTGCATCCAGTTTCTCAACTGACGCTGCATTCAAGTTCCGTCCGGTACTGCATCCCATTTCCCTCAGTCACTGCATCCCATTTCACTCAGTCACTGCATCCCATTTCAATCAGTCACTGCATCCCATTTCACTCAGTCACTGCATCCCATTTCACTCAGTCACTGCATCCCATTTCACTCAGTCACTGCCTCCCACTTCACTCAGTCACTGCCTCCCAAATTCAGTCAGTCACTGCCTCCCATTTCAGTCAGTCACGACCTCCCATTTCAGTCAGTCACTGCATCTCATTTCCCACAGTTACTGCATCTACTTTCCCTCAGTCACGGCACCTCCTGTCCCTCAGTCACTGCATCCCATTTCCCTCAGTCACAGCATCCCATTTCATTCAGTCACAGCATCCCATTTCACTCAGTCACTGCATCCCATTTCACTCAGTCACTGCATCCCATTTCACTCAGTCACTGCGTCCCATTTCACTCAGTCACTGCATTCAATTTCCATCAGTCACGGCATCCCATTTCACTCAGTCACTGGATTCAATTTCCATCAGTCACTGCAATGCATTCCACTCTGTTACTGCATCCCATTTCACTCAGTCTCTGCATCCCAATTCTCTCAGTCACTACAACCCATTTCCCACAGTCATTGCAGCCAATTTCACTCTCTCACTGCATTCAATTTCCATCCGTCAGTGCATTCAATTTCCGTCAGTCACTGCATCGCATTTCACTCAGTCAGGGCATCCTATTTCACTCAGTCAGGGCATCCTATTTCACTCAGTCAGGGCATCCTATTTCCTTCAGTCACTGCATCCAATTTCACGCAGTCACTGCATCCCATTTCACGCAGTCAGTGCATCACATTTCACACAGTCACTGCATCACATTTCACACAGTCACTGCATCACATTTCACACAGTCACTGCATCTCTCTTCACTCATTCGCTGCATCCCATTTCACGCAGTCACTGCATCACATTTCACGCAGTCACTGCATCCCATTTCACTCCGTCACTGCATCCCATTTCTCAACTGACGCTGCATTCAAGTTCCGTCCGGTACTGCATCCCATTTCAGTCAGTCACTGCACCCCATTTCCCTCAGTCACTGCATCCCATTTCACTCCGGCACTGCATCCCATTTCACTCAGGCACTGCATCCCATTTCCCACGGTCACTGCATCCCATTTCACTCAGTCACAGCATCCCATTTCTCTCAGTCACTACATCCCATTTCCCGCAGTCATTGCGTCCAATTTCACACAGTCACCGCACCCAATTCCCCACAGTCACGGCATCACATTACAGTCAGTCACTGCATCCCAAATCAGTCAGTCACTGCATCCCATTTCATCCAGTCACTGCATCGCATTTGACTCAGTCACTGCATCCCATTGCACTCAGTCACTGCGTCCCATTTCCCTCAGTCACTGCCTCCCTTTTCCCACAGTCACTGCAAACATTTCTTACAGTTACTGCAACCCATTTCCCATGGTCACTGCATCTCCTTTCCCTCAGTCACTGCATCTAGTTTCCTTCAGTCATGGCACCTCATTTCATTCATTCACGGCACCTTCTGACCCTCATTCACTGCATCTCATTTCCCTCTGTCACTGCAACTCATTTCGTTCAGTCACTGCATCCCATTTCCATTACTCACTGCATCCCATTATCACTCAGTCACTGCATCCCATTTCAATCAGTCACTGCATCCCATTTCACTCAGTCACTGCATCCCATTTAACGGAGACAGTGAATCCTGTTCAACTGAGACAGTGAATCAATTTCCATCAGTCACCACACCCTACTCCCCACAGTCCCGGCACCCCATCTCACTCAGTCAGTGCATCCCAATTCCCATAGTCACAGCATCCAATTTCACACAGTCACCGCACCCAATTTCCCACAGTCACGGCATCACATTACAGTCAGTCACTGCATCCCATTTCATCCAGTCACTGCATCGCATTTGACTCAGCATGTAACACTGCCCCACGTGATTTGTTGATTGGTAAAAACTGAGATTCCAGTTCATCAACCGTAAGCTGGAGTCTGGGGCCTGACCACTCCACCGTCATGTAGGTACAAATCATCATCTGGCCTGGCATCTCCATTTCAATTACTTCGATCTTAATTTGATTTGAAAACATTCTGGTCTTTTAGTTTGTAGCCTGTAAATATTTCTCCGATTTACTTTCAATCGGAAAGCTACCGATAATAGATTCTTAAACCAGGAGCGATCACCAACCAATGAACCTGGTTCACCCTCTCGGTCCCTGATTCTGGCTTCAATTCAAACTGTCTCAAAAAAAAAATGCTTATGAACTATCAGGCAAAAAAAGCAAGCAAATGGCACCTCTTACACTCTGCACTGACTTACCGCATTGCCACCAAGTTCCCCAAAATATATATTCACTTGGTGCATTTCACTCGAGATGTGATCTCTTCTTCCAGAACGTGCAAAGCGTACTGATCCAAAGCAATATACTACCTTCAAAACCTCAGCTTTCAGCTTATTACTTTTGAGTACATTCTCAATGCTTTCTCCAAGTCCAAACACAACACATTTACTGGTTTTCCTCTATTAATTCTCCTCCCAAAACTTCCTCCAAAAACCCAAACAAATTAGCCAGACATGATTTCTCTTTCATCAGGCTATGGTGATTCTGTTTGATTAGATTATGATTTTCCAAATGTCCTGCTATTATTTTCTTCATAGTTGATTGCCACATATTTCCAACAATAGATGTTAGACTGGTTCAGTTGTAGTTATCTTCTTTTTGCCTCTCTCCTTTTTAAATAGGGACGTCACATCAGCATTTTTCCAGCCCTCAGATGCTTCTCGAGAATCTGAACCTTTTTGGGAAATTACAGTCAATGCATACACCGACTCTGAAGCTCATCGTTTAGAATCTTAGAAAGTAAACCATCACGACAAAGAGTCCAATCTGCTTTCACTCCATTAGATTGTCTACTGCTACTTCTCTCATGGGAGTGATGGTGTGGTAGTGATGTGTTTAATTCCTCCCTGTATTCTTCAGTAATAAGGGGATCCTTGAAGTATCTTCCACTGTAAAGGCTACCCTTTTCTCATTGTCGTTGTTCCTTGATTTAAAAATTAACCTGGCCATCTCAGCCGAGCATATAATTAATGGCATTACCTTGAAAACCTTCTCTGCTAAAGTGTTCAATAGATTGCTACAACCTGAAAGAAGTAATTCTTCCCCTAAATTAATAGGCAACCAATTTGAAAATGTGGCCTCTGGTCGTAAAATCTTTCACAATATTAAGGGAGTGCTGCACTGTCACTGGAGGCCCCAAACCCCACCTCTTCCTCCGGTACATTGATGACTGTATCGGCGCCGCCTCTTGCTCCCCAGAGGAGTTCAAACAGTTCATCCACTTCACCAACACCTTCCACCCCAACCTTCAGTTCACATCCCTCACCTTCCTGGACCTCTCAGTCTCCATCTCAGGCAACCAGCTTGTAACTGATGTCCATTTCAAGCCCACCGACTCCCACAGCTACCTAGAATACACCTCCTCCCACCCACCATCCTGCAAAAATTCCATCCCCTATTCCCAATTCCTCCGCCTCCACCGCTTCTGCTCCCACGATAAGACATTCCACTCCCGCACATCCCAGATGTCCAAGTTCTTCAAGGACCGCAACTTGCCCCCCACAGTGATCGAGAACGCCCTTGACCGCATCTCCCATATTTCCCGCAACACATCCCTCACACCCCGCCCCCGCCACAACCGCCCAAAGAGGATCCCCCTCGTTCTCACACACCACCCCACCAACCTCCGGATACAACGCATCATCCTCTGACACTTCCTCCATCTACAATCCGACCCCACCACCCAAGACATTTTTCCATCCCCACCCCTGTCTGCTTTCCGGAGAGACCACTCTCTCCGTGACTCCCTTGTTCGCTCCACACTGCCCTCCAACCCCACCACACCCGACACTTTCCCCTGCAACCGCAGGAAATGCCACACTTGCCCCCACACCACCTCCCTCACCCCAATCCCAGGCCCCAAGATGACATTCCACATTGAGCAGAGGTTCATCTGCACATCTGCCAATGTGGTATACTGCATCCACAGTACCCGGTGTGGTTTCCTCTACATTGGGGAAACCAAGCGGAGGCTTGGGGACCGCTTTGCAGAACACCTCCGCTCAGTTCGCAACAAACAACTGCACCTCCCAGTCGCAAACCATTTCCACTCCCCCTCCCTTTCTTTAGATGACATGGCCATCATGGGCCTCCTGCAGTGCCACAATGATGCCACCCAAAGGTTGCAGGAACAGCAACTCATATTCCGCCTGGGAACCCTGCAGCATAATGGTATCAACGTGGACTTCACCAGTTTCAAAATCTCTCCCACCGCATCCCTAAACCAGCCCAATTCGTCCCCTCCCCCCACTGCACCACACAACCAGCCCAGCTCTTCCCCTCCACCCACTGCATCCCAAAACCAGTCCAACCTGTCTCTGCCTCCCGAACCTGTTCTTCCTCTCACCCATCCCTTCCTCCCAGCCCTAGCCGCACCCCCATCTACCTACTAACCTCATCCCACCTCCTTGACCTGTCCGTCTTCCCTGGACTGACCTATCCCCTCCCTACCTCCCCACCTATGCTCTCTCCACCTATCTTCTTTTCACTCCATCTTCAGTCCGCCTCCCCCTCTCTCCCTATTTACTCCAGAACCCTCACCCCATCCCCCTCTCTGATGAAGGGTCTAGGCCCGAAACGTCAGCTTTTGTGCTCCTGAGATGCTGCTTGGCCTGCTGTGTTCATCCAGCCTCACATTTTGTCATCTTGGATTCTCCAGCATCTGCAGTTCCCATTATCTATGGTGATTCTGTTTGATTAGATTCTGATTTTCCAAATGTCCTGCTATTATTTTCTTCATAGTTGATTGCCACATATTTCCAACAATAGATGTTACGTTGTTTCGGTTGTAGTTATCTTCTTTTTGCCTCTCTCCTTTTTAAATAGGTATCTCTCATCGGCAGTTATCCAGCCCTCAGATGCTTCTCTAGAATCTAAACCTTTTTGGGAAATTACAATCAACGCATACACCGACTCTGAAGCTCATTGTTGAGAATCTTAGAAAGTGAACCATCACGGCAAAGAGTCCAATCTGCTTTCACTCCATTAGATTGTCTACTGCTACTTCTCTAATAGTAGTGATGGTGTGGTAGTGATGTGTTTAATTCCTCCCTGTATTCTTCAGTAATAAGGGGATCCTTGAAGTATCTTCCACTGTAAAGACTACCCTTTTCTCATTATCACTCATAATGGGAAGCCCAGATGCTGGACAATCCAAGATAACAAAGTGTGAAGCTGGATGAACACAGCAGGCCAAGCAGCATCTCAGGAGCACAAAAGCTGACGTTTCAGGCCTAGACCCTTTTCTCATTATCATTGTTTCTTGATTTAAAAATTAACCTGGCCGTTACAGCCGAGCATATGATTAATGGCATTACCTCGAAAATCTTCTTGGCTAAAGTGTTCAATAGAGTGCTACAACCTGAAAGAAGTAATTCTTCCCTGAATTAATAGGCAACCAATTTGAAAATGTGGCCTCTGGTCGTAAAATCTTTCACAAATGGGAGTAATCTCGACGGATATACACTATCGAGCCTCTTTAGAATCTTACATGTTGAAAAAATAAGATTTTTTCAATCTTATAAACGCCAATGAACGTAGTCCCAGCCTGCCCAACTTTCCTCAGCATAGCATAGCCATTTCCGAAATCAACCCAGTCAACATGAGGTGTATGGCCTCCGCAGCATTCGCTCTGTGGCCGTACATGACTTGTCAGTTACCATGCTGCTGCTACAACTCTACTTCTATTTACGATGCAGTCCTCTGTCCATCTGAACATACTACCCTTGAACACATGGGCTCATTTCATTTGAGACACCTAATGAGCTGTACCTTATCAAATGCTTTGTTGAAATCTCAATGTACTACATCAACTGGTGGTCCTTCATCAGTAATGTTTGTTTCCTTCTCAAAGCACTGTAGCAAGTTTGTCAAGTATTATTTCCCCTTTATAAAAGGATGTTAACTCTGTAGGATGTTATAGCACACTCAGTACCCTGTTATTTCACCTTTCATTGCCGGCATGAACATCTACCCAGGTTGACCTAAATTGGCAATACTGGCTTGCTATTTTGTCGAAGTATCTTTGTAATAATGGTGTTATGTTCACAATCTTTCAATCCTCTGAGAATTTTCCACAATCTAAGGATTCTTGGAAGATTATCATCAGTGCTTCCATTGTATCTGTAGCTGCATTGTTCAACATGAGAGGATACAACTCATCATACCCCTTGGATATTTTCTCTACTGATTGGAGTCATGTTTGGAATTCTGTGCAGTGACATTCACTTTTAACAGTTTGCTAAATACTACCAGGAACAGAAATTGTGATCCAGCTGCAACTAAATTGAAGCTTTCAGCACGGAAGGAAGTCTTTCAATTCATTATGAACCTAATAACTCCTGAAAAGGGCAATACAATTTGCCTCAGTCCATAAATCTTCTTCCTCCAACATCCTGAGATGCATCATCTGTATTTCTTCAAATTTACCACAGATTCTGTTTCAATCATCCTTTCAGCAATACGCATGACAACAATTCGGCATTCTTCGTCCCCCTGTAGCCTCCGTTGCACACGTGCATTGTTAGATGATTATTTATTTGTGTGCCTGCTTTTTTGCTCGAATGGAGAAAGGTAAATTTCTGTTCATTTGTCATCAGAGCTATTGCCTCCTCACTCTCATCTTCCTTGTTTTATCCTGTGCTGGAATATTTAATTTGTTGACATATCTGAAATATGTGGTTGAATGGATTGGGTTTTGTAACATTGCATTCCCCATAGACCATCTACCGATACTGTTGCTTGTTCTAACAGTTATTATCTTGCAGAGTGGAAAATGCAGTTTGAAAGCAATGGAACATTATCGATGAAGAAGTTGATGCATAAATTGCTGCCATCTTCTAAACTACAAACTCACCTTCAATTCTTTCTCGGTCACAGCATTGTGCTGGCGCAAATGAATCGTGTTCTCAATGGGACTTCCAAAACCATGGAATTGAATTTGCATCTTGATTTCTTCTTCCCTCTTCAGAAATGCAAAGTAGTATCGTGATGAAGCTTCCAAGGCGATGATTGTGTCCTTCAATGAACGGAAAAGTGACTTTTAGATTCACGGAAATATTTCACTACTTCTATCGACATGAAAGGCAAACATTCTCCCTGCATATGACCCAGTCTCATTTTATTGTATCTTTCTGATTTTACATGCCACGGGATAATCATTGCAGTGTAACAGAAATGTTGATCATGGAAATTTATCACTGTTTTCATAAATAATGGCAAATTTTCAACATCTTGCAATTGTATGAAGGCTCAGTCTCATCACACCTCGCCTGCTGCACAAAGACATTCTTACACTGCTTTCAATGTTAGGGCTGAAACAAAACACAATCATGACACAAATGCATCAACACCCCACTTTCAACAGGATGTGATATCCTTGCCAGGCACTGGAGGGGTTGCGGAGACTGGTGAGTGGATAAAGTTGTTCCTCTGTTCAAGCAGGAAAACGGGGACTTTCCAGGAAACTACAGACTGGTGAGTGTCTCATGTCTCAAAGGTATGGGCTAATAAGGGACAGCCAGCATGGCATTATGCGGGGCAGGTTATGTCTTACCAAGTCAGTTGAAGTTTTCAAGGAGGTGACAAGGGTGATCAATTCGGGTAGAACAGTTGAGAACATATCCATGGATTTTACGAAGGTTTTCAACAAGGTCCCTCATGGTATGCTCATCCAGAAGATTAAGATCCATGAGATCCGTGGTGACTTGCCCTGCCCATATAAGGCAGACGGTAGCGGTGGAAGGCTAACAAAGAGAACACAGTATCGGGCTGGAGGAACACAGCAGGCCAGGCAGCATCAACAATGTCAGCTTTCCTGTTCCTCTGATGCTGCCTGACCTGCTGCGTTCCTCCAGCTCCACACTTGGTTATCTCTGATTCCAGCATCTACAGTTCTTGCCGTCTCAGTGGTGGAAAGCTGTTTTTCTGGCTGCAGCTCAGTGACGAGTGGTGTTCCGCATCAATGTGACTTCTGCTGTTTGTGATATATGTAAATGACTTGGTTGCAAATGTAGACGCGGGATTACTAAGTTTGCAGATGATATAAGGACCAGTGGACTTGTGGACAGCATGGAAGGTTGTCAAAGGACACAGCAAGATACAGACCAATTGCAAACACGAGCGGAGAAATGGCCGATGGAATTTAATCTGGGCAGGCATGAGGTGTTGCATTTTAGGAGACCAAGTGTTAAGGAAAGGGATACAGTTAATGGCAGGACCCCAAACAGCAGTGATGTCCAGAGGGATCTTGGGGTCCTAGACCATAACTCCCTGACAGTAGCCACACAAGTAGATAGGGTGGTCAAGAAGGCATATCGCATGCTTGCCTTTATTCATAGGGGAACTCAGTGCAAGAGTCAGGATGTCACATTGCAGCTTTACAAGACTTTGGTGAGACCACACAGAGTATTGCATTCAATTCTGGCCGCCACATTACACTAAGGACGTGCAGGCTTTGGACAGGGTGCAGAAGAGATTTACCAGCATGCTGACTGGAATAGAGGGTATGAACGAGAGGGAGGAGCTGGAAAAACTCTTGGTTTTCTCTGGAGCAGTAGAAGCTGAGGGCAGGCTTGATAGAAGTCTACAAAATTAGGAGTTACATAAATACAGCTCACGGTCAGAAAATTTGTCCCCCGGAGTTGAAGTGTCCACTATTAGGGGGCATGCATTTAAGCTGAGAGGGGGAAAGTTCAAAAGAGATGTGAGGGGCAAATATTTCACACTGAGCATGTTAAAAGTGTGGAATACATTGCCCGGGGTTGTAGTGGATGCAGATACGATGAAAGCATTTAAAGGGGACTTTTAGTTAAGTGCACGAATATGCAAGGAATGGAGGACTATGGATCAAGGACAGGCAGAAGGGATTATTTCATTTGTTGTCATGTTTGGCCCAACATGGTGGACCAAAGGGCACATTCCTGTTGCTGTCGTGTTCCAAGTTTTATGCTCACTTGTGTCATGATTGCAAAAAGTAGGATTGGGAAGAATTTTTGAGAAGCGTTTGTGAACATCATTTCACGTAAGGACAAATGGGATAAGGATTAGGTGACACAGCACAATCAGATCTTGGAGCCCATGATGAATCATAGGGACCTCACAAGCACCAATGATCAGAGGGATCTCAGGATCTTGATGTGCATGCCTGTTGATCCCCCAATGTAATGGACCAGGTCGTTGAAGTGGTTTGGAAGGAACATTGGATACTTGTCTTTATTAGACTTAATATTAAGTGGTAGAGTTTCAGAATCGGCAGGGTATGTACAACTCTGTTGGGCCGAACCAACATTCAGTCAACGATGAGAAAATACAGTGAGACTTGGACAACGATCAGGCTTGGCCTGATCAAGGATAAGTTACATTTGCACCATACAAGTGCTAAGCAGCAATCAGCTCCAACAAGAGAGAATATGACCATATCAAAAAAATTCCATGTCCTTCCCCTCACATCATCGTTACATTTTTTTTAATGTGCAAGTGCAATCCAAGCCATGCAAGGCTACGGGCCAGGTGTTGGAAATGAGGTCAGAACAATTCAGTGCTTGTTCTTGACTGTCACAGAATCTGTCAGCTTATAATGTATTTCTCCTGTATTGTAGACTGCTGAGGTGCTTAGCTATCCACTAAACCAAGGTTAACACTGATCTAAAACTAAACTGGGTCAGTTATATAATCAGCAGTAGCCAGGTCCATAGTGCAAACCACCCTGCTGTGGGACAGAGTAAGGCAAATCCAAGTGAGCGAGTGTGGTTGGAGACTCATTCGTTGGGGGCATAGATTCTGTTGCCACATTTGAGACACCAGGGCTGCGTGTTGCTTCCCTGGTGCAAGGTCAAGGACATCTCTGAGTGGTTGCAACAAATTCTTAAAGGGGAGGGTGAGCAGCCAGAGGCCACGGTGCACGTTGGTACCAATGACATGGGCAGAAAGAGGGATGACACCCTGCGGACTATGTACAAGGAGTGAGCAAAGAGGCTGAAAGGCAGGACCGAGAGGGTAATAATTTATGGGTTGCCATGAGTGCCACATGTTAGTGAGCTAAGTCATAGAAAGATAGGTGAGATGAATGCATGGTTAAGGAGCTGGCACAGGGGGCAGGGTTTCCGGTTCATGGATAATTGGGACCGTTTCTGAGCAAGGGGTGACCTGTCTAAGAGGGATGGGAGGCAAGACGCTGTCAGCGGGACAGGACAGAGGGGACAAGTCGTTGTGAGCGGGTTACGACAGAGGGAACAAGCGCCTGTGAGCAGGTCAGGAAGGAGGGGCAAGTCGCTGTGAGCAGGTCAGGGCTGCGAGGGCAAGTCCCTGTCAGCGGGACAGGGCTGCGGGGGTCAGTCACTGTGCGCGGGTCAGGGCTGCGGTGGCTAGTCCCTGTGAGCGGGACAGGGCTGCGGGGGGCAGTACGCTGTGAGCGGGACAGGGCTGCGGGGGGCAGTACGCTGTGAGCGGGACAGGGCTGCGACGGCCAGTCCCTGTGAGCGCGAAAGGACTGCAGGGGGCAAATCGCTGTGAGCGGAACAGGGCTGCGGGGGCCAGTTTCTGTAAGCGGCTTAGGGCTGCGGGGGCCAGTCCCTGTGAGCAGGTCAGGGCTGCGGGGGCCAGTCCCTGTGAGCGGGTCAGGACAGCAGGGGGCCAGTCCCCGTGAGTGGGTCAGGGTTGTGGGGGCCAGTTTCTGTAAGCGGCTCAGGGCTGTGGGGGCCAGTCCCTGTGAGCGGGTCAGGGCTGCAGGGGGCCAGTACCTGTGAGCGGGTCAGGGTTGTGGGGGCCAGTACCTGTTAGCGGGTCACAGCTGCGGCTGCCAGTCCCTGTGAGCGGGTCAGGGCTGCGGGTGACAAATCGCTGTGAGCGGGTCAGGGCTGCGGGGGTCAGTCCCGATGAGCGGGTCAGGACTGAGGGAGCAAGTCGCTGTGAGCGTGACTGGACTGCATGGGGCAAACCGCTGTGAGCGGGACAGGAGTGCGGGGGCAAACCGCTGTGAGCGGGACAGGAGTGTGGGGGCAAATCGCTGTCAGCGGGACAGGGCTGCGCGGGCAAATCGCTGTCAGCGGGATAGGGCTGCGGGGCCAAGTCCCTGTCAGCGGGACAGGACTGCGGGGGAAAATCGCTGTGAGCGGGTCAGGGCTGCGGGGGCCAGTCACTGTCAGTGGGACAGGGCAGCGGGGGCCAGTCCCTGTCTGCAGGACAGGACTGCAGGGGACAAATCGCTGTGAGCGGGTCAGGGCTGTTGGTGCCAGTCCCTGTGAGTGGGTCAGGGATGCGGGGGCCAGTCCCTGTCAGCGGGACAGCGTTGCGGGTGCCAGTCCCTGTCAGCGGGACAGGGCTGCGGGGGCCAGTCCCTGTCAGCGGGACAGGGCTGCGGGGGCCAGTCCCTGTCAGCGGGACAGGGCTGCAGGGGCCAGTCCCTGTCAGCGGGACAGGGCTGCGGGGGCCAGTCCCTGTCTGCGGGACAGGGCTGAGGGGACCAGTCCCTGTCAGCGGGACAGAGCTGCGGGGGCGAGTCCCTGTCAGCGGGACAGGACTGCAGGGGCAAATCGCTGTGAGCGGGTCAGGGCTGCGGGGGCCAGTCCCTGTGAGCCGGTCAGGGCTGCGGGGGCCAGTCCCTGAGCGCGGGTCAGGGCTGCGGGGGCCAGTCCCTGTGAGCGGGTCAGGGCTGCGGGGCCAAGTCCCTTTAAGCGGGACAGGGCTGCGGGGGCCAGTCCCTGTGAGCAGGTCTGGGCTGTGGGGGCCAGTCCCTGTGAGCGGGACTGGGCTGCGGGGGCCAGTCCCGATGAGTGGGACAGGGCTATGGGGGCCAGTCCCTGTCCGCGCGACAGGGCTTCGGGGGCCGGACGCCGTCAGCGCGACAGGGCTGCGGGGGCCGGACCCCGTGAGCAGGACAGGGCTGCGGGGGCCGGCCCCCGTCAGTGGGACAGGGCTGCGGGGGCCGGCCCCCGTCAGTGGGACAGGAATGACGGGGCAAGTCACTGTGAGCGCGACAGGACTGCAGGGGGCAAGTCGCTGTGAGCGCGACAGGGCTGTGGGGGCCAGTCCCTGTGAGCAGGTCAGGGCTGCGGGGCAAGTCGCTGCGAGCACGACAGGACTGGAGGGGGCAAGTCGCTGTGAGTGGGTCAGGGCTGCTGGGGCCAGTCCCTGTGAGCGGGTCAGGGCTGCGGGAGCGAGCCGCTGTCAGCGGGACAGGGCTGCGGGGGAAAGTCGCTGTCAGCGGGACAGGGCTGCGGGGGCAAGTCGCTGTGAGCGGGTCAGGGCTGTGGGGGCCAGTACCTGTTAGCGGGTCTCAGCTGCGGCTGCCAGTCCCTGTGAGCGGGTCAGGGCTGCGGGGTCAGTCCCGATGAGCGGGTCAGGACTGAGGGAGCAAGTCGCTGTGAGCGTGACTGGACTGCATGGGGCAAACGGCTGTGAGCGGGACAGGAGTGCGGGGGCAAACCGCTGTGAGCGGGACAGGAGTGCGGGGGCAAATCGCTGTACGCGGGACAGGGCTGCGCGGGCAAATCGCTGTCAGCGGGACAGGGCTGCGGGGGCAAGTCCCTGTCAGCGGGACAGGACTGCGGGGGCCAGTCCCTGTCAGCGGGACAGGGCTGAGGGGGCCAGTCCCTGTCTGCGGGACAGGGCTGACGGGACCAGTCCCTGTCAGCGGGACAGAGCTGCGGGGGCCAGTCCCTGTCTGCAGGACAGGACTGCAGGGGACAAATCGCTGTGAGCGGGTCAGGGCTGCGGGTGCCAGTCACTGTCAGTGGGACAGGGCAGCGGGGGCCAGTCCCTGTCTGCAGGACAGGACTGCAGGGGACAAATCGCTGTGAGCGGGTCAGGGCTGCGGGTGCCAGTCCCTGTGAGTGGGTCAGGGAAGCGGGGGCGAGTCCCTGTCAGCGGGACAGCGTTGCGGGTGCCAGTCCCTGTCAGCGGGACAGGGCTGCGGGGGCCAGTCCCTGTGAGCGGGACAGGGCTGCGGGGGCCAGTCCCTGCGAGCGGGTCTGACTGCAGGGGGCCAGTCCCTGTGAGTGGGTCAGGGCTGCGGGCGCCAGTCCCTGTGAGGGGGTCAGGGCTGCGGCCACAGGCCGCTGTGAACGGGACAGGGCTGCAGGGGGCAAGTCGCTGTGAGCGGGTCAGGGCTGCGGGGGGCAATATGCTGTGAGCGGGTCAGGGCGGCGGGGCCAGGGTCCCTGTGAGCGGGACAGGGCTGCGGGGGCCAGTCCCTGAGCGCGGGTCAGGTCTGCGGGGGCCAGTCCCTGTGAGCAGGACAGGGCTGCGGGGCGCGGGTCAGGCCGCTGTGAGCGGGTCAAGGCGCAGGGGGCAGGGCGCTGTGAGCGGGACAGGGCTGCGGGGCGCGGGTCAGGCCGCTGTGAGCGGGTCAAGGCGCAGGGGGCAGGGCGCTGTGAGCGGGACAGGGCTGCGGGGCCCAGGTCGCTGTGAGCGGGTCAAGGCTGGGGGGCCTGGTCCCTGTCAGCGGGTCAGGGCGGCGGGGCCAGGCCCCTATGAGCGGGTCAGGCCTGCGTGGCCTGGTCCCTGTGAGCGGGACAGGGCTGCGGGAGCCAGTCCCTGTGAGCGGGACAGGGCTGCGGGGCCAAGTCCCTGTGAGCGGGTCAGGGTTCCAAGGGCCAGACCCTGTGAGCGGGACACGGCTGCAGGGGGCAGTACGCTGTGAGCGGGTCAGGTCTGCGGGGGCCAGTCCCTGTTAGTGGGTCAGGGCTGCGGGGGCCAGTCGCTGTGAGCGGGACAGTGCTCCGAGGCCCAGTCCCTGTGAGCGGGACAAGGCTGCAGGGTCAGTACGCTGTGAGCGGGACAGGGCGGCGGGGGCATGTCGCTTTGAGCAGGACAGGACTGCAGGGGGCAATACGCTGTGAGCAGGACAGGGCAGCGGGGCCCAGTCCCTGTGAGCGGGATAGGGCTGGGGGACCCAGTCCCTGTCAGAGGGACAGGGCTGCAGGGGCAAGCCGCTGTGAGCGGGTCAGGGCTTCGGGGCCCAGGCCCCTGTGAGCGGGTCAGGGCTGCGGGGGCCCGTCCCTGTGAGCAGGACACGGCTGCGGGGGACAATACCATGTGAACGGGACAGGGCTGCGCGGGCCAGTCCCTGTTAGTGGGTCAGGGCTGCGCGGGCCAGTCCCTGTGGGCGGGACACGGCTGCGGGGGGCAGTAAGCTGTGAGCGGGACAGGACTGCGGCGGGCAAGTCGCTGTGAGCGGGTCAGGACTGCAGGGCCAAGTCCCTGTGAGTGGGACAGGGCTGCGGGGGTCAGACCCTGTGAGCGGGAAATGTCTGCGGTGGCTAGTCCCTGTGAGCGGGACAGGGCTGCGGGGGCCAGACCCTGTGAGCGGGAAATGTCTGCGGTGGCTAGTCCCTGTGAGCGGGACAGGGCTGCGGGGGGCAGTACACTGTAAGCGGGATAGGGCTGCAGGGCCCAGTCCGCTGTGAGCGGGACACGGCTGTCGGGGGCAGTACGCTGTGAGCGGGTCAGGGCTGCGGGGGCCAGACGCTGTTAGTTGGTCAGGGCTGCGGGGGCCAGTCGCTGTGAGCAGGACAGTGCTCCGGGGCCCAGTCCCTGTGAGCGGGAAACGTCTGCGGGGGGCAGTACGCTGTGAGCGGGTCTGGGCTGCGATGGCTAGTCCCTGTGAGCGGGACAGGGCTGCGGGGGACAGTACGCTGTGAGCGGGACACGGCTGCGGGGCCCAGGCCCCGTGAGCAGATCAGGGCTGTGGGGGCCAGTCCCTGTGAGCGGGACACGGCTGCTGGGGGGGCAGTACGCTGTGAGCGGGTCAGGGATGCGGGGGCAAGTCCCTGTTCGTGGGTCAGGGCTGCGGGGGCCAGTCGCTGTGAGCGGGACAGTGCTCCGGGGCCCAGTCCCTGTGAGCGGGACATGGCTGAGAGGCCCAGTCCGCTGTGAGCGGGACAAGGCTGCGGGGGGCAGTACGCTCTGAGTGGGACAGGGCTGCGGGGCCCAGTCCCTGTTAGTGGGACACGGCTGCGGGGGGCAGTACCTGTGAGCGGGTCAGGGCTGCCGGGGGGAGTACGCTGTGAGCGGGACAGGGCTGCGGGGCCCAGTCCGCTGTGAGTGGGACACGGCTGTCGGCGGCAGTACGCTGTGAGCGGGTCAGGGCTGCGGGGGCCAGTCTCTGTTAGTGGGTCAGGGCTGCGGGGGCCAGTCGCTGTGAGCGGGACAGTGCTCCGGGGCCCAGTCCATTTTAGCGGGACACGGCTGCGGGGGGCAGTACGCTGTGAGTGGGACAGAGCTACGGGGCCCAGTCCCTGTTAGCGGGACACGGCTGCGGGGGGGCGCAGTACGCTGTGAGCGGGTCAGGGCTGCGGGGGCCAGTCCCTGCTAGTGGGTCAGGGCTGCGGGGGTCAGTCACTGTGAGCGGGACAGGGCTGCGGGGGTCAGTACGCTGTGAGCGGGTCAGGACTGCAGGGGGCAAGTCGCTGTGAGCAGGTCAGGACTGCGGGGCCAAGTCCCTGTGAGTGGGTCAGGGCTCCGGGGGCCAGGCCCTGTAAGCGGGACACGGCTGCGGGGGGCAGTACGCTGTGAGCGGGACAGGACTGCGGGGGGCAAGTCGCTGTGAGCGGGTCAGGACTGCTGGGGGCCAGGCCCTGTGAGCGGGTCAGGGCTGCGGGGGCCCGTCCCTGAGAGCGGGACACGGCTGCGGGGGGCAATACCATGTGAGCGGGACAGGGCTGCGGGGCCCAGTCCGCTGTGAGCAGGACACGGCTGCGCGGGCCAGTCCCTGTGAGCGGGTCAGGGCTGCGGGGGCCCGTCCCTGAGAGCGGGACACGGCTGCGGGGGGCAATACGCTGTGAGTGGGACAGGGCTGCAGGGCCCAGTCCCTGTGAGCGGGACAGGGCTGCGGGGCCCAGCCCCTGTGAGCGGGTCAGGGCTGCGGGGCCCAGCCCCTGTGAGCGGGTCAGGGCTGTTGGGCCCAGTCCCTCTGAGCGGGTCAGGGCTGCGGGGGCCAGACCCTGTGAGCGGGAAACGTCTGTGGTGGCTAGTCCCTGTGAGCGGGACAGGGCTGCAGGGTCCAGTCCGCTGTGAGCGGGACACGGCTGCGGGGACCAGTCCGCTGTGAGCAGGACACGGCTGCGGGGGGCAGTACGCTGTGAGCGGGACAGGGCTGCGGGGCCCAGTCCCTGTGAGCGGGTCAGGGCTGTTGGGCCCAGTCCCTGTGAGCGGGTCAGGGCTGCGGGGGCCAGACCCTGTGAGCGGGACAGTGCTGCGGGGGGGCAATACCCTGTGAACGGGTCAGGGCTGCGGGGGCCCGTCCCTGTGAGTGGGACACGGCTGCGGGGGGCAATACCCTGTGAGCGGGACAGGGCTGCGGGGCCCAGTCCGCTGTGAGCGGGACAGGGCTGCGTGGGCCAGTCCCTGTGAGCGGGACACGGCTGCGGGAGGCAGTACGCTGTGAGCGGGTCAGGGCTGCGGGGGCAGTTCGCTGTGACCGGGACACGGCTGTCGGGGGCAGTACGCTGTGAGCGGGTCAGGGCTGCGGGGGCCAGTCCCTGTTAGTGGGTCAGGGCTGCGGGGGCTGGTCGCTGTGAGCGGGACAGTGCTCCGGGGCCCAGTCCCTGTGAGCAGGACAGGGCTGGGGGGCCCAGTCCCTGTTAGCGGGACACGGCTGCGGGGGGCAGTAACTGTGAGCGGGTCAGGGCTGCGGGGGGCAGTACGCTGTGAGCGGGACAGGGCTGCGGGGCCCAGTCCATGTGAGAAGATCAAGGCTGTGGGGGCCAGTACCTGTGAGCGGGACACGGCTGCGGGGGGCAGTACGCTGTGAGCGGGACAGGACTGCGGGGGGCAAGTTGGTGTGAGCGGGTCAGGGCTGCAGGGCCCAGTCCCTGTGAGCGGGACACGGCCGCGGGGGGCAGTACGCTGTGAGCGGGTCAAGGCAGCGGCGGCCAGTCCATGTGGGCAGGTCAGGGCTGCGGGGCCCAGTCCCTGTGAGAAGATCAGGGCTGTGGGGGCCAGTCCCTGTGAGCGGGACAGGGCTGCGAGGCCCAATTCCTGTGAGCGGGTCAGGGCTGCAGGGGCCCGTCCCTGTGAGCGGGACACGGCTGCGGGGGGCAATACCCTGTGAGCGGGACAGGGCTGCGCGGCCCAGTCTACTGTGAGCGGGACAGGGCTGCGCGGGCCAGTCCCTGTGAGCGGGACACGGCTGCGGGGGGCAGTACGCTGTGAGTGGGACAGGGCTGCAGGGCCCAGTCCCTGTGAGCGGGTCAGGGCTGCGGGGCCCAGTCCCTGTGAGCGGGTCAGGGCTGTTGGGCCCAGTCCCTCTGAGTGGGTCAGGGCTGCGGGGGCCAGACCCTGTGAGCGGGAAACGTCTGCGGTGGCTAGTCCCTGTGTGCGGGACTGGGCTGCGGGGTCCAGTCCGCTGTGAGCAGGACACGGCTGCGGGGGGCAGTACGGCTGAGGGCTAGTCCCTGTTAGTGGGTCACAGCTACGGGGGGCAGTCCCTGTGAGCGGGTCAGGGCTGCTGGGGGCAGTACGCTGTGAGCGGGACAGGGCTGTCGGGGGGCAAGTCGCTGTGAGTGGGTCAGGACTGCTGGGGGCCAGTCGCTGTGAGCGGGACAGGGCTGGGGGGGCAGTATGCTGTGAGCGGGACACGGCTGTGGGGGGCAGTACGCTGCGAGCGGGTCAGGACTGCTGGGGCCAGTCCCTGTGAGCGGGAAACGGCTGCGGGGGGCAGTACGCTGTAAGCGGGACAGGACTGCGGGGGGCAAGTCGGTGTGAGCGGGTCAGGGCTGCAGGGCCCAGTCCCTGTGTGCGGGACACGGCTGCGGGGGGCAGTACGCTGTGAGCGGGTCAAGGCAGCGGCGGCCAGTCCATGTGAGCAGGTCAGGGCTACGGGGGAAGGTCCCTGTGAGCGGGACAGGACTGCGGCGTGCAAGTCGCTGTGAGCGGGTCAGGACTGCTGGGGCCCATTCCCGTCAGCGGGACAGGGCTGAGGGGCCCAGTACCTGTGAGCGGGACAGGGCTGCGGGGGGGCAATACCATGTGAGCGGGACAGGGCTGCAGGGCCCAGTCCACTGTGAGCGGGTCAGGGCAGCGCGGGCCAGTCCCTGTGAGCGGGACACGGCTGCGGGGGGCAGTACGCTGTGAGTGGGACAGGGCTGCAGGGCCCAGTCCCTGTGAGAGGGTCAGGGCTGCGGGGCCCAGTCCCTGTGAGCGGGTCAGGGCTGTTGGGCCCAGTCCCTGTGAGCGGGTCAGGGCTGTGGGGGCCAGACCCTGTGAGCGGGAAACGTCTGCGATGGCTAGTCCCTGTGAGTGGGACAGGGCAGCGGGGGGCAGTACAATGTGAGCAGGACACGGCTGCGGGGGGCAGTACGCTGTGAGCAGGACAGGACTGCTGAGGGCCAGTCCCTGTTAGTGGGCCACAGCTACGGGGGGGCAGTACACTGTGAGCGGGACAGGGCTGCGGGGCCCAGTCCCTGTGAGCAGATCAGGGCTGCGGGGCCCAGTCCGCTGTGAGCGGGACACGGCTGCCAGGGGCAGTACACTGCGAGCGGGTCCGGCCTGCGGTGGCCAGTCCCTCTGAGCGGGACAGGGCAGCGGGGCTCAATCCCTGTGAGCAGGTCAGGGCTGCTGGGGGCTGTCCACTGTGAGCAGATCAGGGCTGCGGGGGGTAGTACGCTGTGAGCGGGACAGGACTGTGGGGCCCAGTCACCCATTTCCCTCAGTCACTGCATCCCATTTCCCTCAGTCACTGCATCACGTTTCCATCAGACACTGCAGCTCATGTCACTCTGTCACTACATCCAATTTCCATCATTCACTGAATCCCATTTCACCCAGTCACTGCATCCCATTGCACTCAGTGATGCGTCCCATTTCAAGCAGTCACTGCATCACATTTCACTAAGTCACTGCATCACATTGCACTCAGTGATTGCATCGCATTTCACTCAGTCACTGCATCCCATTTCACGCAGTCACTGCATCATAATTCCCTCAGTCAGTGCATCCATGTCCGTGTGTCACTGCATCCCATGTCCGTGTGTCACTGCATCCCATGTCCCTAAGTCACTGCATCCCATGTCCCTCAGTCACTGCATCCCATTTCACTCAGTCAGTGCGTCCCTTTTCGGTCAGGCACTGTATCCCATTTCCCTCAGTCACTGCACCCCATGCCCGCTCGGGCACTGATTCCCTATTAACTCAGAAACTCCTTCACAGTACCTCTGTCACTGCAGCTCATGTCACTCAGTCACTGCATCCCATGTCCCTCAGTCACTGCATCCCATTTCCCTCAGTCACTGCAACACATTTCTCACAGTCACTGCAACACATTTGCCACAGTCACTGCAACCCATTTGCCACAGTCACTGCATCTCCTTTCCCTCAGTCACTGCATCGCATTTCACTCAGTCACTGCGTCTCATTACCCTCAGTCACTGCGTCCCATTTCACTCAGTAACTGCATCCCATTTCACTCAGTAACTGCATCCCATTTCACTCAGTCACTGCACCACATTTCACGCAGTCACTGCACCACAATTCACGCAGTCACTGCACCACAATTCACTCACTCACTCCCTCCCACTTCACTCAGTCACTGCCTCCCAAATTCAGTCACTCACTCCCTCCCATTTCACTCAGTCACTGCATCCCATTTCACTCAGTCACTACATCCCATTTTACTCAGTCACTACATCCCATTTCACTCAGTCACTACATCCCATTTCACTCAGTCACTGCATCCCATTTCACTCAGTCACCGCATCCCATTACCCTCTGGCACTGCATCCCATTTCACTCAGGCACTGCGGCCCATTTCACTCAGGCACTGCGGCCCATTTCACTCAGGCACTGTGGCCCATTTCACTCAGGCACTTCAGCCCATTTCACTCAGGCACTGCAGCCCATTTCAATCAGTCACTGCATCCCATTTCCCACAGTCACTGCAACCCATTTCCCCCAGTCACTGCGTCTCATTACCCTCAGTCAGTGCATTTCATTTCCCTCAGTGAATGCATCGCATTTCACTCAGTCACTGCATCGCATTTCACTCAGTCACTGCACCACATTTCACTCAGTCACTGCACCACATTTCACTCAGTCACTGCCTCCCATTTCAATCACTCACTGCCTCCCATTTCTCTCAGTCACTGCCTCCCACTTCACTCAGTCGCTGCCTCCCAATTCACTCAGTCACTGCCTCCCAATTCACTCAGTCACTGCCTCCCATTTCAGTCAGTCTCTCTCTCCCATTTCAGTCAGTCACTGCCTCCCAAATTCAGTCAGTCACTCGCTCCCATTTCAGTCAGTCAGTGCATCTCCTTTCCTCTCAGTCACTGCATCACATTTCACTCAGTCACAGAATCACATTTCCCATAGTCACTGCATGTCCATTCCTTAGTCACTGCATCGCATTACACTCAGTCCCCACACCCTATTCCCCACAGTCACTGCATCCAATTTCACTCACTCACTGCATCCCATTTCACTCTGTCACTGCATCCCATTACCCTCACGCACTGCAGCCCATTTTACTCAGACACTGCAGCCCATTTCACTCAGGCACTGCAGCCCATTTGACTCAGGCACTGCAGCCCATTTCACTCAGGCACTGCAACCCATTTCCCTCAGTCACTGCATCCCATTTCCCAAGGTCACTGCAACACATTTCCCACAGTCACTGCAACCCATTTGCCACAGTCACTGCATCTCCTTTGCCTCAGTCACTGCATCGCATTTCACTCAGTCACTGTGTCTCATTACCCTCAGTCACTGCATCTGATTTCACTCAGTGACTGCATCCCATTTCACTCAGTCACTGTCTCCCACTTCACTCAGTCACTGCATCCCTTTTCACTCAGTCACTGCATTCCTTTTCACTCAGTCACTGCATTCCTTTTCACTCAGTCACTGCATCCCTTTTCCCACAGTCACTGCAAACTTTTCTCACAGTCACTGCAACCCATTTCCCACAGTCACTGCATCCCATTTCCATCAGTCACTGCATCCCATTATCAGTCAGTCACTGCATCCCATTTCACTCAGGCATTGCAGCCCATTTCACTCAGGCACTGCAGCCCATTTCCTCAGTCACTGCCACCCATTTCCCACAGTCACTGCAACCCATTTCCCCCAGTGACTGCAACCCATTTCCCCCAGTCACTGCATCTCCTTTACCTCAGTCACTGCATCGCATTTCACTCAGTCACTGCATCCCATTTCCCACAGTCACAGCATCGCATTTCACTCAGTCAGTCCCTCCCATTTCAGTCAGTCACTACCTCCCATTTCAGTCAGTCACTGCATCTCCTTTCCCTCAGTCACTGCATCACATTTCACTCAGTCTGAGCACCCCATCGCCCTCAGTCACTGCATCCCATTTCCCTCAGTCACTGCATCCCATTTCCCTCAGTCACTGCATCCCATTTCCCTCAGTCACTGCATCTCATTTCGATCAGTTACTGCATCCCATTTCACTCAGTCACTGCATCCCATTTCAATCAGTCACTGCATCCCATTTCACTCAGTCACTGCCTCCCACTTCACTCAGTCACTGCCTCCCAAATTCAGTCAGTCACTGCCTCCCATTTCAGTCAGTCACTGCATCTCATTTCCCACAGTTACTGCATCTACTTTCCCTCAGTCACGGCACCTCCTGTCCCTCAGTCACTGCATCCCATTTCCCTCAGTCACAGCATCCCATTTCATTCAGTCACAGCATCCCATTTCACTCAGTCACTGCATCCTATTTCACTCAGTCACTGCATCCCATTTCCCTCAGTCACTGCGTCCCATTTCCCTCAGTCACTGCATCCCATTTCACTCAGTCACGGCATCCCATTTCATTCAGTCAGTGCATCCCCTTTCAATCAGTCACTGCGTCCTATTTCACTCAGTCACTGCATCACATTTCCCTCAGTCACTGCAATGCCTTTCACTCAGTCAGTGCACCCCATTACCCTCAGTCACTGCATCACATTTCACTCAGTCACTGCATCTCCTTTCCATCAGTCACTGCATCTCACTTCACTCATTCGCTGCATCCCATTTCCCTCAGTCACTGCATCCGATTTCCCTCAGTCACTGCATCCCACTGCTCTCAGTCACTGCATCGCATTTCACTTTGTCACTGCGTCTCATTACCCTCAGTCACTGCATGTCATTTCCCTCAGTGACTGCATCCCATTTCACTCAGTGACTGCATCCCATTTCACTCAGTCACTGCATCCCATGACCCTCAGTCACTGCATCCCATGACCCTCAGTCACTGCATCCCATTACACTCAGTCACTGCATCCCATTACACTCAGTCACTGCATCCCATTACACTCAGTCACTGCCTCCCACTTCACTACGTCACTGCCTCCCACTTCACTCAGTCACTGCCTCCCATTTCAGTCACCATCTCCCAGTTCTCTCAGTCACTGCATCTCCTTTCCCTCAGTCACTGCATCACATTTCACTCAGTCACAGAATCACATTTCCCTCAGTCACAGAATCACATTTCCCTCAGTCACAGCATCACATTTAACGGAGACAGTGAATCCTATTCAAATGAGATGGTGAATCAATTTCACCACACCCTATTCCCCACAGTCACAGCATCCCATTTCTCTCAGTCACTATATCCCATTACCCTCAGGCACGGCATCCCATTTCACTCGGGCACTGCATCCCATTTCACTCGGGCACTGCATCCCATTTCACTCGGGCACTGCGGCCCATTTCACTCGGGCACTGCGGCCCATTTCTCTCGGGCACTGCAGCCCATTTCACTCGGGCACTGAAGCCCATTTCACACGGGCACTGCAGCCAATTTCACTCAGGTACTGCAGCCCATTTCACTCAGTCACTACATCCCATTTCCCTCAATCACTGCAACCCATTTTGCACAGTCACTGCAACCCATTTCCCAAATTCACTGCAACCCATTTCCCACAGTCACTGCATCTCCTTTCCCACAGTGACTGCATCCCATGTCACTCAGTCACTGCATCCCATTTCACTCAGTGACTGCATCCCATTTCACTCAGTGACTGCATCCCATTTCACTCAGTGACTGCATCCTATTTCCCACAGTCACTGCAACCCATTTCCCACAGTCACTGCATCCCATTTCACTCAGTGACTGCATCGCATTTCACTCAGTCACTGCATCTCATTACCCTCAGTCACTGCATGTCATTTCACTCAGTGACTGCATCCCATTTCACTCAGTCACTGCACCACATTTCACTCAGTCACTGCACCACATTTCACTCAGTCACTGCCTCCCACTTCACTCAGTCACTGCCTCCCACTTCACTCAGTCACTGCCTCCCATTTCAGTCAGTCACTGCATCCGATTTCCCTCAGTCACTGCATCCCACTTCACTCAGTCACTACATCGCATTCAACTCAGTCACTGCATCCCATTCCCCTCAGTCACTGCATCCCATTGCCCTCAGGCATGGCATCCCATTTCACTCAGTCACAGCTTCCCATTACCCTCAGTCACAGCATCCCACTTCCCACAGTCACAGCATCCCATTTGCCCACAGTCACTGCATCTCATTTCCGCCAGTCACTGCAACTCATTTCCCTCAGTCACTGCATCTCATTTCCCTCAGTCACTGCATCCCATTTCCATTAGTCACTGCATCCCATTGTCACTCACATTTAACGGAGACAGTGAATCCTATTCAAATGAGACGGTGAATCAATTTCCATCAGTCACCACACCCTATTCCCCATAGTCACGGCATCACATTTCACTCAGGTACTGCATCCCATTACCCTCAGGCACGGCATCCCATTTCACTCAGGCACTGTGGCCCATTTCACTTGGGCACTGCGGCCCATTTCACTCGTGCACTGCAGCCCATTTCACTCAGACAGTGCATCTCATTTCACACAGTCACTGCATCCCATTTCACTCAGCCACTGCATCTCATTTCCGTCAGTTACTGCATCATATTTCCATCAAACAAGGCATCTCATTTCACTCAGTCTCTGCATCGCATTTCACTCAATCAGTGCTTCCCATTTCACTTAGTCACTGCATCTCATTTCACTCAGTCACTGCATCCAATTTCCCTCAATCACAGCATCCCATTTCACTCAGTCACAGCATCCCATTTCACTCAGTCACAGCATCCCATTTCACTCAGTCACTGCATCCCTTTTCATTCAGTCACTGCATCCCATTTAACTGAGACACTGAATCTCATTGAACTGAGTCAGTGCATCCCATTTCCCTCAGTCACTGCAGCCCATTTCACTCAGTCACTGCACCACATTACCCTCAGTCACTGCATCCCTTTTCACTCAGACACTGCATCCCTTTTCACTCAGTCACTGCATCCCTTTTCACTCAGTGATTGCATCCCATTTCACTCAGTGACTGCATCCCATTACACTCAGTCACTGTGTCCCATTTTTTTCAGTCACTGCGTCCCTTTTCCCACAGTCACTGCAAACTTTTCTCACAGTCACTGCAACCCAATTCCCACAGTCACTGCATCTCCTTTCCTTCAGTCACTGCATCTCCTTTCCCTCAGTCATGGCACCTCCTGGCCCTCAGTCACGGCACCTCCTGTCCCTCAGTCACTGCAACTCATTTTGTTCAGTCACTGCATCCCATTTCCATCGGTCACTGCATCCCATTATCAGTTAGTCACTGCATCCCATTTCAATTAGTCACCGCATCCCATTTCACTCAGTCACCGCATCCCATTTCACTCAGTCACTGCATCCTATTTCACTCAGTCACTGCATCCCATTTAACGGAGACAGTGAATCCTGTTCAACTGAGACAGTGAATCAATTTCCATCAGTCATCCCACCATACTCCCCACAGTCACTGCATCCCATGACCCTCAGTCACTGCATCACATTTCACTCAGTCACTGCATCCCATTTCACTCAGGCACTGCGGCCCATTTCACTCAGGCACTGCAGCCCATTTCATTCAGTCACTACATGTCATTTCCTTAGTCACTGCATCGCATTACACTCAGTCACTGCGTCCCATTTCCCTCAGTCACTCTCTCCCATTTCAGTCAGTCACTCCCTCCCATTTTAGTCACTCCCCCCATTTCCCTCACTGCAAATGTTTCCCACAGTCACTGCATCTCCTTTCCCTCAGTCACTGCATCACATTTCCCTCAGTCACTGCATCCGATTTCCCTCAGTCACTGCATCCCACTTCACTCAGTCACTGCATCCCATTTCACGCAGCCAGTGCATCCCATTTCACGCAGCCAGTGCATCCCATTTCACGCAGCCACTGCATCACATTTCACTCAGTCACTGCATCACATTTCACTCAGTCAGTGCATCTCATTTCGTTAAGTCACTGCATCCCATTTCAGTCAGTCACTCCCTCCCATTTCAGTCAGTCACTGCATCTCCTTTCCCTCAGTCACTGCATCTACTTTCCCTCAGTCACTGCATCTCCTTTCCCTCAGTCACTACATTTTCTTTCCCTCAGTCACTACATCTCCTTTCCCTCAGTCACTGCATCTCCTTTCCCTCAGTCACTGCACCTCCTTTCCCTCAGTCACGGCACCTCCTGTCCCTCAGTCACTGCATCCCATTTAACGGAGACAGTGAATCCTATTCAAGTGAGACGGTGAATCAATTTCCATCAGTCACCACACCCTATTCCCCACAGTCACAGCATCACATTTCACTCAGGCACTGCATCCCATTTCACTCAGTCACTACATCCCATTTAACTCAGTCACTGCATCCCATTACCCTCAGTCACTGCATCCCATTGCCCTCAGGCATGGCATCCCATTTCACTCAGTCACAGCTTCCCATTTCACTCAGTCACAGCTTCCCATTACCCTCAGTCACAGCATCCCACTTCCCACAGTCACAGCATCCCATTTTCCACAGTCACAGCATCCCATTTCCCCACAGTCACTGCATCTCATTTCCGTCAGTCACTGCAACTCATTTCCCTCAGTCACTGCATCTCATTTCCCTCAGTCACTACATCCCATTTCCATTAGTCACTGCATCCCATTGTCACTCAGTCACTGCATCACATTTAACGGAGACAGTGAATCCGATTCAAATGAGACGGCGAATCAATTTCCATCAGTCACCACACCCTATTCCCCATAGTCACGGCATCACATTTCACTCAGGTACTGCATCCCATTACCCTCAGGCACGGCATCCCATTTCACTCGGGCACTGTGGCCCATTTCACTTGGGCACTGCGGCCCATTTCACTCGGGCACTGCAGCCCATTTCACTCAGACAGTGCATCTCATTTCACACAGTCACTGCATCCCATTTCACTCAGCCACTGCATCTCATTTCCGTCAGTTACTGCATCATATTTCCATCAAACAAGGCATCTCATTTCACTCAGTCACTGCATCGCATTTCACTCAATCAGTGCTTCCCATTTCACTCAGTCACTGCATCTCATTTCACTCAGTCACTGCATCCCATTTCCCTCAATCACTGCATCCCATTTCACTCAGAGACTGCATCCCATTTCACTCAGTGACTGCATCCCAATTCACTCAGTCACTGCATCCCATTTCTCTCAGTCACTGCATCCCATTTCACTCAGTCACTGCATCTCATTTCACTCAGGCACTGTATCCCATTTCCCTCACTCACTGCACCCCAAGTCCGCTTGGGCACTGCATCCCCATGAACTCAGTCACTCCTTCCCAGTACCTCAGTCACTGCGTCCCATTTCCATCAGGTACTGCATCACATTTCCATCAGACACTGCAGCTCATGTCACTCTGTCACTGCATCCCATTTACCTCAGTCACTGCATCCCATTTCACTCAGTCACTGCATCCCATTTCCCTCAGTCACTGCATCTCCTTCACCACAGTCACTGCATCCCATTTCCATTCGTCACTGTTTCCCGTATCTCACAGGCACTGCATTCAATTTCCCACACTCACTGCTTCCCATTTCCCACAGTCACAGCATCTCCTTTCCCTCAGTCACTGCATCTCATTTCACTCAGTCACTGCATCCCATTTCCCTCAGTCACTGCATCTCATTTCACTCAGGCACTGTATCCCATTTCCCTCACTCACTGCACCCCAAGTCCGCTTGGGCACTGCATCCCCATGAACTCAGTCACTCCTTCCCAGTACCTCAGTCACTGCGTCCCATTTCCATCAGGTACTGCATCACATTTCCATCAGACACTGCAGCTCATGTCACTCTGTCACTGCATCCCATTTCCCTCAGTCACTGCATCCCATTTCACTCAGTCACTGCATCCCATTTCCCTCAGTCACTGCATCTCCTTCACCACAGTCACTGCATCCCATTTCACGCAGTCACTACATTACATTTCACTCAGTCACTGCATCGTATTTTACTCAGTCACTGCATCCCATTTCACTCAATCACTGCACCTCCTTCACCACAGTCAGTGCATCACATTTCTTTCAGTCACTGTTTCCCGTATCTCACAGATGATGAATTCAATTTCCCACACTCACTGCATCCCATTTCCCTCAGTCACTGCATCACATTTCCCTCAGTCACTGCATCACATTTCCCTCAGTCACTGCAGCTCATGTCACTCTGTCACTGCATCCAATTTCCATCATTCACTGCATCCCATTTCACCCAGTCACTGCATCCCATTGCACTCAGCCACTGCATCCCATTTCAAGCAGTCACTGCATCACATTTCACTCAGTGACTGCATCACAGTTCACTCAGTGACTGAATCACAGTTGACTCAGTGACTGAATCACAGTTGACTCAGTGACTGAATCACAGTTGACTCAGTGACTGAATGACAGTACACTCATTGAGTGCATCATATTTCAGTCAGTGAAGGAATCACATTTCACTGAGTCACTGCGTCCCATTTCACACAGTCACTGCATCCCATTTCACACAATCAGTGCATCTCATTTCACTCAGTCACTGCATCCCATTTCACTCAGTCACTGCATCCCATTTCACTCAGTCACTGCATCCCATTTCACTCAGTCACTGCATCCCATTACCCTCAGTCACTGCATCCAATTACCCTCAGTCACTGCCTCCCACTTCACTCAGTCACTGCCTCCCACTTCACTCAGTCACTCTCTCCCATTTCAGTCAGTCACTACCTCCCATTTCAGTCAGTCATTGCATCTCCTTTCCCTCAGTCACTGCATCCCATTTCACTCAGTCACTGCATCCCATTACCCTCAGTCACTGCATCCCATTACCCTCAGTCACTGCATCCCAGTACCCTCAGTCACTGCATCCCATTACCCTCAGTCACTGCCTCCCACTTCACTCAGTCACTGCCTCCCACTTCACTCAGTCACTCCCTCCCATTTCAGTCAGTCACTACCTCCCATTTCAGTCAGTCACTGCATCACATTTCACTCAGTCACTGCATCACATTTCACTCAGTCTGAGCACCCCATCTCACTCAGTCAGTGCATCCCATTTTCCACAGTCACTGCCTCCCATTTCCCTCAGTCACTGCCTCCCATTTCCCTCAGTCACTGCCTCCCATTTCCCTCAGTCACTGCATCTCATTTCCCACAGTCAGTGCATCCCATTTTCCTCAGTCACAGCATCCCATTTCACTCAGTCACTGCATCCCTTTTCATTCAGTCACTGCATCCCATTTAACTGAGACACTGAATCTCATTGAACTGAGTCAGTGCATCCCATTTCCCTCAGTCACTGCAGCCCATTTCACTCAGTCACTGCACCACATTACCCTCAGTCCCTGCATCCCTTTTCACTCAGACACTGCATCCCTTTTCACTCAGTCACTGCATCCCTTTTCACTCTGTGATTGCATCCCATTTCACTTAGTGACTGCATCCCATTACACTCAGTCACTGTGTCCCATTTTCCTCAGTCACTGCGTCCCTTTTCCCACAGTCAAGGCAAACTTTTCTCACAGTCACTGCAACCCAATTCCCACAGTCACTGCATCTCCTTTCCTTCAGTCACTGCATCTCCTTTCCCTCAGTCATGGCACCTCCTGTCCCTCAGTCACTGCAACTCATTTCGTTCAGTCACTGCATCCCGTTTCCATCGGTCACTGCATCCCATTATCAGTTAGTCACTGCATCCCATTTCAATTAGTCACCGCATCCCATTTCACTCAGTCACTGCATCCCATTTCACTCAGTCACTGCATCCCATTTAACGGAGACAGTGACTCCTGTTCAACTGAGACAGTGAATCAATTTCCATCAGTCATCCCACCATACTCCCCACAGTCACTGCATCCCATTACCCTCAGGCACTGCAACCCATTTCACTCAGGCACTGCAGCCCATTTCACTCAGGCACTGCATCCCATTTCAGTCAGTCACTACCTCCCATTTCAGTCAGTCACTATCTCCCATTTCCAGAAGTCACTGTATCCGATTTCCCTCAGTCACTGCATCCCACTTCACTCAGTCACTGCATCCAACTTCCCTCAGTCACTGTATCCCATTTCACTCAGTCACTATATCCCATTCCCGACAGTCACTGCCTCCCATTTCACTCAGTCACTGCATCCCATTTCACTCAGTCACTGCCTCCCAAATTCAGTCAGTCACTGCCTCCCATTTCAGTCAGTAACGACCTCCCATTTCAGTCAGTCACTGCATCTCATTTCCCACAGTTCCTGCATCTACTTTCCCTCAGTCACGGCACCTCCTGTCCCTCAGTCACTGCATCCCGTTTCCCTCAGTCACAGCATCCCATTTCATTCAGTCACAGCATCCCATTTCACTCAGTCACTGCATCCCATTTCACTCAGGCACTGCATCCCATTTCACTCAGGCACTGCGGCCCATTTCATTCAGTCACTACATGTCATTTCCTTAGTCACTGCATCACATTCCACTCAGTCACTGCGTCCCATTTCCCTCAGTCACTCTCTCCCATTTCAGTCAGTCACTCCCTCCCATTTTAGTCACTCCCCCCATTTCCCTCACTGCAAATGTTTCCCACAGTCACTGCATCTCCTTTCCCTCAGTCACTGCATCTCCTTTCCCTCAGTCACTGCATCACATTTCACTCAGTCACTGCATCACATTTCACTCAGTCTGAGCATCCCATTTCACTCAGTCAGTGCATTCCATTTCCCACAGTCACTGCATCTCCTTTCCCTCAGTCACTGCATCACATTTCACTCAGTCACTGCATCAAATTTCACTCAGTCTGAGCACCCCATTTCCCTCAGTCACTGCATCCGATTTCCCTCAGTCACTGCATCCCACTTCACTCAGTCACTGCATCCCATTTCACGCAGCCAGTGCATCCCATTTCACTCAGTCACTGCATCACATTTCACTCAGTCAGTGCATCTCATTTCGCTCAGTCACTGCATCTCATTTCGTTAAGTCACTGCATCCCATTTCAGTCAGTCACTCCCTCCCATTTCAGTCAGTCACTGCATCTCCTTTCCCTCAGTCACTGCATCTCGTTTCCCTCAGTCACTACATTTTCTTTCCCTCAGTCACTACATCTCATTTCCCTCAGTCACTGCATCTCCTTTCCCTCAGTCACGGCACCTCCTGTCCCTCAGTCACTGCATCCCATTTAACGGAGACAGTGAATCCTATTCAAGTGAGACGGTGAATCAATTTCCATCAGTCACCACACCCTATTCCCCACAGTCACAGCATCACATTTCACTCAGGCACTGCATCCCATTTCACTCAGTCACTACATCCCATTTAACTCAGTCACTGCATTCCATTACCCTCAGTCACTGCATCCCATTGCCCTCAGGCATGGCATCCCATTACCCTCAGTCACAGCATCCCACTTCCCACAGTCACAGCATCCCATTTCCCACAGTCACAGCATCCCATTTCCCCACAGTCACTGCATCTCATTTCCGTCAGTCACTGCAACTCATTTCCCTCAGTCACTGCATCTCATTTCCCTCAGTAACTGCATCCCATTTCCATTAGTCACTGCATCCCATTGTCACTCAGTCACTGCATCACATTTAACGGAGACAGTGAATCCTATTCAAATGAGACGGTGAATCAATTTCCATCAGTCACCACACCCTATTCCCCATAGTCACGGCATCCCATTTCCCTCAGTCACAGTATCCCATTTCACTCAGGCACTGCATCCCATTTCACTCAGTCACTGCATCCCATTTCAGTCAGTCACTGCATCCCATTTCCCTCAATCACTGCACCCCATTTCCCTCAGTCACTGCACCCCATTTCACTCAGTCACTGCATCACATTTCACTCAGTCACTGAATCCCATTTCCCACAGTCACTGCATCCCATTTCTCTCAGTCACTACATCCCATTCCCCACAGTCACTGCATCCCATTTAATGGAGAGAGTGAATCCTATTCAACTGAGACAGCGAATCCATTTCCATCAGTCACCGCGCAATATTCCCCACAGTCACGGCATCACATTACCCTCAGTCACTGCGTCCCATTACATTCAGTCACTGCGTCCCATTTCCCTCTGTCACTGCATCCCATTTCCCTCAGTCACTGCATCCCATTTCACTCAGTCACTGCATCCCATTTCAACCAGTCACTGCATCGCATTTGACTCAGTCACTGCATCCCATTTGACTCAGTCACTGCATCCCATTTAACTGAGACAGTGCATCTCACTGAACTGAGACAGTGCTTCCCATTGCCCTCAGTCACAGCATTCCATTTCCAAGTCACTGCATCTCCATTCCCTCAGTCACTGCATCTCATTTCCCTCAGTCACTGCATCTTATTTCCCTCAATCACTGCATCCCATTTCACTCAGTCACTGCATGCCATTTCACTCAGTGACTGCATCCCATTACCGTCAGTCTCAGCACCCCATGTCACTCAGTCACTGCATCGCATTTCACTCAGTCACTGCATCCCATTTCCCACAGTCACTGCATCGCATTTCATTCAGTCACTGCGTCTCATTACCCTCAGTCCCTGCATTTCATTTCCCTCAGTGACTGCATCCCATTTCACTCAGTCACTGAATCCCATTTCCCACAGTCACTGCATGCCATTTCTCTCAGTCACTATATCCAATTTCCCACAGTCACTGCATCCCATTTCACTCAGTCACTGCATCCCATTTAATGGAGAGAGTGAATCCTATTCAACTGAGACAGCAAATCCATTTCCATCAGTCACCGCGCAATATTCCCCACAGTCACGGCATCCAATTATCCTCAGTCACTGCGTCCCATTGCACTCAATCACTGCGTCCCATTTCCCTCAGTCACTCAGTCCCATTTCCCTCAGTCACTCAGTCCCATTTCCCTCAGTCACTCAGTCCCATTTCCCTCAGTCACTCAGTCCCATTTCCCTCAGTCACTCAGTCCCATTTCCCTCAGTCACTGCATCCCATTTCACTCAGTCACTGCATCACATTTCACACAGTCACTGTCTCCCATTTCATCCAGTCACTGCATCGCATTTCACTCAGCCGCTGCATCCCATTCCACTCAGTCACTGCATCCCCTTTAACGGAGACAGTGGATGCGATTCAACTGAGATAGTGCATCCATTTCCGTCAGTCACAGCACCCTATACCCCACAGTCACCACATTCCATTTCCCACAGTCACTGCATCCCATTTCATTCAGTCACTGCATCCCATTTCATTCAGTCACGGCATCCCATTTCATTCAGTCACGGCATCCCATTTCATTCAGTCACGGCATCCCATTTCATTCAGTCACTGCGTCCTATTTCACTCAGTCACTGCATCACATTTCCCTCAGGCACTGCAATGCCTTTCACTCAGTCAGTGCACCCCATTACCCTCAGTCACTGCATCACATTTCACTCAGTCACTGCATCACATTTCACTCAGTCACTGCATCTCCTTTCCATCAGTCACTGCATCTCACTTCACTCATTCGCTGCATCCCATTTCACGCAGTCACTGCATCACATTGCACGCAGTCACTGCATCCCATTTCACTCCGTCACTGCATCCCGTTTCTCTACTGACGCTGCATTCAAGTTCCGTCCGGTACTGCATCCCATTTCCCTCAGTCACTGCATCTCATTTCGCTCAGTCACTGCATCCCATTTCACTCAGTCACTGCATCCCATTTCACTCAGTCACTGCATCCCATTTCAATCAGTCACTGCATCCCATTTCACTCAGTCACTGCCTCCCAAATTCAGTCAGTCACTGCCTCCCATTTCAGTCAGTCACGACCTCCCATTTCAGTCAGTCACTGCATCTCATTTCCCACAGTTACTGCATCTACTTGCCCTCAGTCATGGCACCTCCTGTCCCTCAGTCACTGCATCCCGTTTCCCTCAGTCACAGCATCCCATTTCATTCAGTCACAGCATCCCATTTCACTCAGTCACTGCATCCCATTTCACTCAGTCACTGCATCCCATTTCACTCAGTCACTGCGTCCCATTTCACTCAGTCACTGCATTCAATTTCCATCAGTCACGGCATCCCATTTCACTCAGTCACTGGATTCAATTTCCATCAGTCACTGCAATGCATTCCACTCTGTTACTGCATCCAATTTCACTCAGTCACTGCATCCCAATTCTCTCAGTCACTACAACCCATTTCCCACAGTCACTGCAGCCAATTTCACTCTCTCACTACATTCAATTTCCATCCGTCAGTGCATTCAATTTCCATCAGTCACTGCATCGCATTTCACTCAGTCAGGGCATCCTATTTCACTCAGTCAGGGCATACTATTTCCTTCAGTCACTGCATCCAATTTCACGCAGTCACTGCATCCCATTTCACGCAGTCACTGCATCACATTTCACGCAGTCACTGCATCCCATTTCGCTCCGTCACTGCATCCCGTTTCTCAACTGACGCTGCAGTCAAGTTCCGTCCGGTAGTGCATCCCATTTCACTCAGTCACTGCACCCCATTTCCCTCAGTCACTGCATCCCATTTCACTCAGTCACTGCATCCCATTTCACTCAGTCACTGCATCCCATTTCCCTCAGTCACAGTGTCCCATTTCACTCAGGCACTGCATCCCATTTCACTCAGACACTGCATCCCATTTCCCAAGGTCACTGCATCCCATTTCACTCAGTCACAGCATCCCATTTCTCTCAGTCACTGCATCCCATTTCCCACAGTCATTGCATCCAATTTCACACAGTCACCGCACCCAATTCCCCACAGTCACGGCATCACATTACAGTCAGTCACTGCATCCCATTTCACTCAGTCACTGCATCCCATTTCACTCAGGCACTGCATCCCATTTCACTCAGGCACTGCGGCCCATTTCACTCAGGCACTGCGGCCCATTTCATTCAGTCACTACATGTCATTTCCTTAGTCACTGCATCACATTCCACTCAGTCACTGCGTCCCATTTCCCTCAGTCACTCTCTCCCATTTCAGTCAGTCACTCCCTCCCATTTTAGTCACTCCCCCCATTTCCCTCACTGCAAATGTTTCCCACAGTCACTGCATCTCCTTTCCCTCAGTCACTGCATCTCCTTTCCCTCAGTCACTGCATCACATTTCACTCAGTCACTGCATCACATTTCACTCAGTCTGAGCATCCCATTTCACTCAGTCAGTGCATTCCATTTCCCACAGTCACTGCATCTCCTTTCCCTCAGTCACTGCATCACATTTCACTCAGTCACTGCATCAAATTTCACTCAGTCTGAGCACCCCATTTCCCTCAGTCACTGCATCCGATTTCCCTCAGTCACTGCATCCCACTTCACTCAGTCACTGCATCCCATTTCACGCAGCCAGTGCATCCCATTTCACTCAGTCACTGCATCACATTTCACTCAGTCAGTGCATCTCATTTCGCTCAGTCACTGCATCTCATTTCGTTAAGTCACTGCATCCCATTTCAGTCAGTCACTCCCTCCCATTTCAGTCAGTCACTGCATCTCCTTTCCCTCAGTCACTGCATCTCGTTTCCCTCAGTCACTACATTTTCTTTCCCTCAGTCACTACATCTCATTTCCCTCAGTCACTGCATCTCCTTTCCCTCAGTCACTGCACCTCCTTTCCCTCAGTCACGGCACCTCCTGTCCCTCAGTCACTGCATCCCATTTAACGGAGACAGTGAATCCTATTCAAGTGAGACGGTGAATCAATTTCCATCAGTCACCACACCCTATTCCCCACAGTCACAGCATCACATTTCACTCAGGCACTGCATCCCATTTCACTCAGTCACTACATCCCATTTAACTCAGTCACTGCATTCCATTACCCTCAGTCACTGCATCCCATTGCCCTCAGGCATGGCATCCCATTACCCTCAGTCACAGCATCCCACTTCCCACAGTCACAGCATCCCATTTCCCACAGTCACAGCATCCCATTTCCCCACAGTCACTGCATCTCATTTCCGTCAGTCACTGCAACTCATTTCCCTCAGTCACTGCATCTCATTTCCCTCAGTAACTGCATCCCATTTCCATTAGTCACTGCATCCCATTGTCACTCAGTCACTGCATCACATTTAACGGAGACAGTGAATCCTATTCAAATGAGACGGTGAATCAATTTCCATCAGTCACCACACCCTATTCCCCATAGTCACGGCATCCCATTTCCCTCAGTCACAGTATCCCATTTCACTCAGGCACTGCATCCCATTTCACTCAGTCACTGCATCCCATTTCAGTCAGTCACTGCATCCCATTTCCCTCAATCACTGCACCCCATTTCCCTCAGTCACTGCACCCCATTTCACTCAGTCACTGCATCACATTTCACTCAGTCACTGAATCCCATTTCCCACAGTCACTGCATCCCATTTCTCTCAGTCACTACATCCCATTCCCCACAGTCACTGCATCCCATTTAATGGAGAGAGTGAATCCTATTCAACTGAGACAGCGAATCCATTTCCATCAGTCACCGCGCAATATTCCCCACAGTCACGGCATCACATTACCCTCAGTCACTGCGTCCCATTACATTCAGTCACTGCGTCCCATTTCCCTCTGTCACTGCATCCCATTTCCCTCAGTCACTGCATCCCATTTCACTCAGTCACTGCATCCCATTTCAACCAGTCACTGCATCGCATTTGACTCAGTCACTGCATCCCATTTGACTCAGTCACTGCATCCCATTTGACTCAGTCACTGCATCCCATTTAACTGAGACAGTGCATCCCATTGCCCTCAGTCACAGCATTCCATTTCCAAGTCACTGCATCTCCATTCCCTCAGTCACTGCATCTCATTTCCCTCAGTCACTGCATCTTATTTCCCTCAATCACTGCATCCCATTTCACTCAGTCACTGCATGCCATTTCACTCAGTGACTGCATCCCGTTACCGTCAGTCTCAGCACCCCATGTCACTCAGTCACTGCATCGCATTTCACTCAGTCACTGCATCCCATTTCCCACAGTCACTGCATCGCATTTCATTCAGTCACTGCGTCTCATTACCCTCAGTCCCTGCATTTCATTTCCCTCAGTGACTGCATCCCATTTCACTCAGTCACTGAATCCCATTTCCCACAGTCACTGCATGCCATTTCTCTCAGTCACTATATCCAATTTCCCACAGTCACTGCATCCCATTTCACTCAGTCACTGCATCCCATTTAATGGAGAGAGTGAATCCTATTCAACTGAGACAGCAAATCCATTTCCATCAGTCACCGCGCAATATTCCCCACAGTCACGGCATCCAATTATCCTCAGTCACTGCGTCCCATTGCACTCAATCACTGCGTCCCATTTCCCTCAGTCACTCAGTCCCATTTCCCTCAGTCACTCAGTCCCATTTCCCTCAGTCACTCAGTCCCATTTCCCTCAGTCACTGCATCCCATTTCACTCAGTCACTGCATCACATTTCACACAGTCACTGTCTCCCATTTCATCCAGTCACTGCATCGCATTTCACTCAGCCGCTGCATCCCATTCCACTCAGTCACTGCATCCCCTTTAACGGAGACAGTGGATGCGATTCAACTGAGATAGTGCATCCATTTCCGTCAGTCACAGCACCCTATACCCCACAGTCACCACATTCCATTTCCCACAGTCACTGCATCCCATTTCATTCAGTCACTGCATCCCATTTCATTCAGTCACGGCATCCCATTTCATTCAGTCACGGCATCCCATTTCATTCAGTCACGGCATCCCATTTCATTCAGTCACTGCGTCCTATTTCACTCAGTCACTGCATCACATTTCCCTCAGGCACTGCAATGCCTTTCACTCAGTCAGTGCACCCCATTACCCTCAGTCACTGCATCACATTTCACTCAGTCACTGCATCACATTTCACTCAGTCACTGCATCTCCTTTCCATCAGTCACTGCATCTCACTTCACTCATTCGCTGCATCCCATTTCACGCAGTCACTGCATCACATTGCACGCAGTCACTGCATCCCATTTCACTCCGTCACTGCATCCCGTTTCTCTACTGACGCTGCATTCAAGTTCCGTCCGGTACTGCATCCCATTTCCCTCAGTCACTGCATCTCATTTCGCTCAGTCACTGCATCCCATTTCACTCAGTCACTGCATCCCATTTCACTCAGTCACTGCATCCCATTTCAATCAGTCACTGCATCCCATTTCACTCAGTCACTGCCTCCCAAATTCAGTCAGTCACTGCCTCCCATTTCAGTCAGTCACGACCTCCCATTTCAGTCAGTCACTGCATCTCATTTCCCACAGTTACTGCATCTACTTTCCCTCAGTCACGGCACCTCCTGTCCCTCAGTCACTGCATCCCGTTTCCCTCAGTCACAGCATCCCATTTCATTCAGTCACTGCATCCCATTTCACTCAGTCACTGCATCCCATTTCACTCAGTCACTGCATCCCATTTCACTCAGTCACTGCGTCCCATTTCACTCAGTCACTGCATTCAATTTCCATCAGTCACGGCATCCCATTTCACTCAGTCACTGGATTCAATTTCCATCAGTCACTGCAATGCATTCCACTCTGTTACTGCATCCAATTTCACTCAGTCACTGCATCCCAATTCTCTCAGTCACTACAACCCATTTCCCACAGTCACTGCAGCCAATTTCACTCTCTCACTACATTCAATTTCCATCCGTCAGTGCATTCAATTTCCGTCAGTCACTGCATCGCATTTCACTCAGTCAGGGCATCCTATTTCACTCAGTCAGGGCATACTATTTCCTTCAGTCACTGCATCCAATTTCACGCAGTCACTGCATCCCATTTCACGCAGTCACTGCATCACATTTCACGCAGTCACTGCATCCCATTTCGCTCCGTCACTGCATCCCGTTTCTCAACTGACGCTGCAGTCAAGTTCCGTCCGGTAGTGCATCCCATTTCACTCAGTCACTGCACCCCATTTCCCTCAGTCACTGCATCCCATTTCACTCAGTCACTGCATCCCATTTCACTCAGTCACTGCATCCCATTTCCCTCAGTCACAGTGTCCCATTTCACTCAGGCACTGCATCCCATTTCACTCAGACACTGCATCCCATTTCCCAAGGTCACTGCATCCCATTTCACTCAGTCACAGCATCCCATTTCTCTCAGTCACTACATCCCATTTCCCACAGTCATTGCATCCAATTTCACACAGTCACCGCACCCAATTCCCCACAGTCACGGCATCACATTACAGTCAGTCACTGCATCCCATTTCACTCAGTCACTGCATCCCATTTCACTCAGTCACTGCATCCCATTTCCCTCAGTCACTGCATCCCATTTCCCTCAGTCACTGTATCCCATTTCACTCAGACACTGCATCCCATTTCACTCAGTCACTGAATCCCATTTCCCACAGTCACTGCATCCCATTTAATGGAGAGAGTGAATCCTATTCAACTGAGACAGCGAATCGATTTCCATCAGTCACCGCGCAATATTCCCCACAGTCACGGCATCACATTACCCTCAGTCACTGCGTCCCATTACACTCAGTCACTGCGTCCCATTTCCCTCTGTCACTGCATCCCATTTCCCTCTGTCACTGCATCCCATTTCCCTCAGTCACTGCATCCCATTTCACTCAGTCACTGCATCCCATTTCATCCAGTCACTGCATCGCATTTGACTCAGTCACTGCATCCCATTTGACTCAGTCACTGCATCCCATTTAACTGAGACATTGCATCTCACTGAACTGAGACAGTGCATCCCATTGCCCTCAGTCACAGCATTCCATTTCCAAGTCACTGCATCTCCATTCCCTCAGTCACTGCATCTCATTTCCCTCAATCACTGCATCTTATTTCCCTCAATCACTGCATCCCATTTCACTCAGTCACTGCATGCCATTTCACTCAGTGACTGCATCCCATTACCGTCAGTCTCAGCACCCCATTTCACTCAGTCACTCCATGTCCCTTCCTCAGTCACAGCATCGCATTACCCTCAGTCACAGCATCTCATTTCCCTCAGTGACTGCATCACATTTCACTCAGTCACTGCATCCCATTTCAGTCTGTCACTGCATCCCATTACACTCAGTCACTCCATCCCATTACCCTCAGTCAGTGCCTCCCACTTCACTCAGTCACTGCCTCCCACTTTACTCAGTCACTCCCTCTCATTTCACTCAGGCACTGCGTCCAATTTCACTGAGGCACTGCATCCCATTTCACTCAGGCACTGCATCCCATTTCACTCAGGCACTGCGGCCCATTTCACTCAGGCACTGCAGCCCTTTTCACTCAGGCACTGCAGCCCATTTAACTCAGGCACTGCAGGCCATTTCACTCAGTCACTGCATCACATTTCAGTCAGTCACTTCCTCCCATTTCAGACAGTCACTACCTCCCATTTCCCTCAGTCACTGCATCCGATTTCCCTCAGTCACTGCATCCCACTTCACTCAGTCACTGCCTCCCACTTCACTCAGTCACTGCCTCCCACTTCACTCAGTCACTGCCTCCCATTTCAGTCAGTCACTACCTCCCATTTCAGACAATGCATCCCATTTCCCTCAGTCACTGCCTCCCACTTCACTCAGTCACTGCCTCCCATTTCACTCAGTCACTACCTCCCATTTCAGACAGTCACTACCTCCCATTTCAGACAGTCACTGCATCCCATTTCCCTCAGTCACTGCATCCCACTTCACTCAGTCACTGCATCCCACTTCACTCAGTCACTGCCTCCCATTTCACTCAGTCACTGCATCCCATTTTACACTGTCACTGCATCCCATTTCACTCAGTCACTGCATCTCATTTCGCTCAGTCACTGCATCTCATTTCGCTCAGTCACTGCATCCCATTTCACTCAGTCACTGCGTCCCATTTCAATCAGTCACTGCATCCCATTTCACTCAGTCACTGCCTCCCACTTCACTCAGTCACTGCCTCCCAAATTCAGTCGGTCACTGCCTCCCAAATTCAGTCGGTCACTGCCTCCCATTTCAGTCAGTCACGACCTCCCATTTCAGTCAGTCACGGCATCTCATTTCCCAATGTCACTGCATCTACTTTCCCTCAGTCACGGCACCTCCTGTCCCTCAGTCACTGCATCCCATTTCCCTCAGTCACAGCATCCCATTTCATTCAGTCACAGCATCCCATTTCACTCAGTCACTGCATCCCATTTCACTCAGTCACTGCATCCCATTTCACTCAGTCACTGCATCCCATTTCACTCAGTCACTGCATCCCACTTAACTGAGACAGTGATTCTCATTGAACTGAGACAGTGCATCCCATTGCCCTCAGTCACTGCATTCCATTTCCATCAGTCACTGCATTCAATTTCCATCAGTCACTGCAATGCATTCCACTCTGTTACTGCATCCAATTTCACTCAGACACAGCATCCCATTTCACTCAGTCACTGCATCCCAATTCTCTCAGTCACTACAACCCATTTCCCACAGTCATTGCAGCCAATTTGACTCTCTCACTGCATTCATTTTCCATCCGTCAGTGCATTCAATTTCCGTCAGTCACTGCATCGCATTTCACTCAGTCAGGGCATCCTATTTCACTCAGTCAGGGCATCCTATTTCACTCAGTCAGGGCATCCTATTTCCCTCAGTCACTGCATCCAATTTCACGCAGTCACTGCATCCCATGTCACGCAGTCACTGCATCTCATTTCACGCAGTCACTGCATCTCATTTCACGCAGTCACTGCATCACATTTCACACAGTCACGGCATCACATTTCACTCAGTCACTGCATCACATTTCACTCAGTCACTGCATCTCCTTTCCATCAGTCACTGCATCTCACTTCACTCATTCACTGCATCCCAATTTAAGCAGTCACTGCATCCCATTTCACTCCGTCACTGCATCCCATTTCTCAAATGACGCTGCATTCAAGTTCCGTCAGGTACTGCATCCCATTTCCTCAGTCACTGCATCCCATTTCCCTCTGTCACTGCATCCCATTTCACTCAGTCACAGTATCCCATTTCATCAGACACTGCATCCCATTTCACTCAGACACTGCATCCCATTTCCCACGGTCACTGCACCACATTTCACTCAGTCACAGCATCCCAGTTCTCTCAGTCACGACATCCCATTTCCCACAGTCATTGCATCCAATTTCACTCAGTCACCGCACCCAATTCCCGACAGTCACGGCATCACATTACAGTCAGTCACTGCATCCCATTTCACTCAGTCACTGCATCCCATTTCAGTCAGTCACTGCATCCCATTTCCCACAGTCAGTGCATCCCATTTCTCTCAGTCACTACATCCAATTTCCCACAGTCACTGCATCCCATTTTACTCAGTCACTGCATCCCATTTAATGGAGAGAGTGAATCCTATTCAACTGAGACAGCAAATCCATTTCCATCAGTCACCGCGCAATATTCCCCACAGTCACGGCATCACATTACCCTCAGTCACTGCGTCCCATTACACTCAGTCACTGCGTCCCATTACACTCAGTCACTGCGTCCCATTTCCCTCTGTCACTGCATCCCATTTCCCCCTGTCACTGCATCCCATTTCCCTCAGTCACTGCATCCCATTTCCCTCAGTCACTGCATCCCATTTCCCTCAGTCACTGCATTCCATTTCATCCAGTCACTGCATCCCATTTCATCCAGTCACTGCATCGCATTTGACTCAGTCACTGCATCCCATTTGACTCAGTCACTGCATCCCATTTCACTGACACAGTGCATCTCATTGAACTGAGACAGTGCATCCCATTGCCGTCAGTCTCAGCACCCCATTTCACTCAGTCACTGCATCCCATTTTACACAGTCACTGCATCACATTTCACTCAGTCACTGCATCTCATTTCACGCAGTCACTGCATCACATTTCACACAGTCACGGCATCACATTTCAGTCAGTCACTGCATCACATTTCACTCAGTCACTGCCTCCCACTTCACTCAGTCACTGCCTCCCACTTCACTCAGTCACTGCCTCCCATTTCAGTCAGTCACTACCTCCCATTTCAGACAGTCAATGCATCCCATTTCCCTCAGTCACTGCATCCCACTTCACTCAGTCACTGCATCCCATTTCCCTCAGTCACTGCATTCCATTTCATCCAGTCACTGCATCCCATTTCATCCAGTCACTGCATCGCATTTGACTCAGTCACTGCATCCCATTTTACACAGTCACTGCATCCCATTTCACTCAGTCACTGCATCTCATTTCGCTCAGTCACTGCATCCCATTTCGCTCAGTCACTGCTTCCATTTCACTCAGTCACTGCATCCCATTTCAATCAGTCACTGCATCCCATTTCAATCAGTCACTGCATCCCATTTCACTCAGTCACTGCCTCCCACTTCACTCAGTCACTGCCTCCCAAATTCAGTCGGTCACTGCCTCCCATTTCAGTCAGTCACGACCTCCCATTTCAGTCAGTCACTGCATCTCATTTCCCACTGTCACTGCATCTACTTTCCCTCAGTCACGGCACCTCCTGTCCCTCAGTCACTGCATCCCATTTCCCTCAGTCACAGCATCCCATTTCACTCAGTCACTGCATCCCATTTCACTCAGTCACTGCATCCCACTTAACTGAGACAGTGATTCTCATTGAACTGAGACAGTGCATCCCATTGCCCTCAGTCACTGCATTCCATTTCCATCAGTCACTGCATTCAATTTCCATCAGTCACTGCATCCCATTTCACTCAGTCACTGGATTCAATTTCCATCAGTCACTGCAATGCATTCAACTCTGTTACTGCATCCAATTTCACTCAGACACAGCATCCCATTTCACTCAGTCACTGCATCCCAATTCTCTCAGTCACTACAACCCATTTCCCACAGTCATTGCAGCCAATTTGACTCTCTCACTGCATTCAATTTCCATCAGTCACTGCATTCAATTTCCATCAGTCACTGCATCCCATTTCACTCAGTCACTGGATTCAATTTCCATCAGTCACTGCAATGCATTCCACTCTGTTACTGCATCCAATTTCACTCAGACACAGCATCCCATTTCACTCAGTCACTGCATCCCAATTCTCTCAGTCACTACAACCCATTTCCCACAGTCATTGCAGCCAATTTGACTCTCTCACTGCATTCAATTTCCATCGGTCAGTGCATTCAATTTCCGTCAGTCACTGCATCGCATTTCACTCAGTCAGGGCATCCTATTTCACTCAGTCAGGGCATCCTATTTCACTCAGTCAGGGCATCCTATTTCACTCAGTCACTGCATACTATTTCCCTCAGTCACTGCATCCAATTTCACGCAGTCACTGCATCTCATTTCACGCAGTCACTGCATCACATTTCACACAGTCACGGCATCACATTTCACTCAGTCACGGCATCACATTTCACTCAGTCACTGCATCTCCTTTCCATCAGTCACTGCATCTCACTTCACTCATTCACTGCATCCCAATTTAAGCCGTCACTGCATCCCATTTCACTCCGTCACTGCATCCCGTTTCTCAAATGACGCTGCATTCAAGTTCCGTCAGGTACTGCATCCCATTTTCTCAGTCACTGCATCCCATTTCCCTCTGTCACTGCATCCCATTTCACTCAGTCACAGTATCCCATTTCATCAGACACTGCATCCCATTTCACTCAGACACTGCATCCCATTTCCCACGGTCACTGCACCACATTTCACTCAGTCACAGCATCCCATTTCTCTCAGTCACTACATCCCATTTCCCACAGTCATTGCATCCAATTTCACTCAGTCACCGCACCCAATTCCCCACAGTCACGGCATCACATTACAGTCAGTCACTGCATCCCATTTCACTAAGTCACTGCATCCCATTTCAGTCAGTCACTGCATCCCATTTCCCACAGTCAGTGCATCCCATTTCTCTCAGTCACTACATCCAATTTCCCACAGTCACTGCATCCCATTTAATGGAGAGAGTGAATCCTATTCAACTGAGACAGCAAATCCATTTCCATCAGTCACCGCGCAATATTCCCCACAGTCACGGCATCACATTACCCTCAGTCACTGCGTCCCATTACACTCAGTCACTGCGTCCCATTACACTCAGTCACTGCGCCCCATTTCGCTCTGTCACTGCATCCCATTTCCCTCTGTCACTGCATCCCATTTCCCTCAGTCACTGCATCCCATTTCCCTCAGTCACTGCATCCCATTTCCCTCAGTCACTGCATCCCATTTCCCTCAGTCACTGCATTCCATTTCATCCAGTCACTGTATCCCATTTCATCCAGTCACTGCATCGCATTTGACTCAGTCACTGCATCCCATTTGACTCAGTCACTGCATCCCATTTGACTCAGTCACTGCATCTCATTGAACTGAGACAGTGCATCCCATTGCCGTCAGTCTCAGCACCCCATTTCACTCAGTCACTGCATCCCATTTTACACAGTCACTGCATCCCATTTCACTCAGTCACTGCATCTCATTTCGCTCAGTCACTGCATCCCATTTCACTCAGTCACTGCATCCCATTTCAATCAGTCACTGCATCCCATTTCACTCAGTCACTGCCTCCCACTTAACTCAGTCACTGCCTCCCAAATTCAGTCGGTCACTGCCTCCCATTTCAGTCAGTCAGGACCTCCCATTTCAGTCAGTCACTGCATCTCATTTCCCACTGTCACTGCATCTACTTTCCCTCAGTCACGGCACCTCCTGTCCCTCAGTCACTGCATCCCATTTCCCTCAGTCACAGCATCCCATTTCATTCAGTCACAGCATCCCATTTCACTCAGTCACTGCATCCCATTTCACTCAGTCACTGCATCCCATTTCACTCAGTCACTGCATCCCACTTAACTGAGACAGTGATTCTCATTGAACTGAGACAGTGCATCCCATTGCCCTCAGTCACTGCATTCCATTTCCATCAGTCACTGCATTCAATTTCCATCAGTCACTGCATCCCATTTCACTCAGTCACTGGATACAATTTCCATCAGTCACTGCAATGCATTCCACTCTGTTACTGCATCCAATTTCACTCAGTCACTGCATCCCAATTCTCTCAGTCACTACAACCCATTTCCCACAGTCATTGCAGCCAATTTCACTCTCTCACTGCATTCAATTTCCATCCGTCAGTGCATTCAATTTCCGTCAGTCACTGCATCGCATTTCACTCAGTCAGGGCATCCTATTTCACTCAGCCAGGGCATCCTATTTCACTCAGTCAGGGCATCCTATTTCACTCAGTCACTGCATACTATTTCCCTCAGTCACTCCCTCCCATTTCAGACAGTCACTACCTCCCATTTCAGACAGTCACTGCATCCCATTTCCCTCAGTCACTGCATCCCACTTCACTCAGTCACTGCATCCCACTTCACTCAGTCACTGCATCCCACTTCACTCAGTCACTGCCTCCCATTTCACTCAGTCACTGCATCCAATTTCACTCAGTCACTGCATCTCATTTCGCTCAGTCACTGCATCCCATTTCACTCAGTCACTGCGTCCCATTTCAATCAGTCACTGCATCCCATTTCACTCAGTCACTGCCTCCCACTTCACTCAGTCACTGCCTCCCAAATTCAGTCGGTCACTGCCTCCCAAATTCAGTCGGTCACTGCCTCCCATTTCAGTCAGTCACGACCTCCCATTTCAGATAGTCACGGCATCTCATTTCCCAATGTCACTGCATCTACTTTCCCTCAGTCACGGCACCTCCTGTCCCTCAGTCACTGCATCCCATTTCCCTCAGTCACAGCATCCCATTTCACTCAGTCACTGCATCCCATTTCACTCAGTCACTGCATCCCATTTCACTCAGTCACTGCATCCCATTTCACTCAGTCACTGCATCCCACTTAACTGAGACAGTGATTCTCATTGAACTGAGACAGTGCATCCCATTGCCCTCAGTCACTGCATTCCATTTCCTTCAGTCACTGCATTCAATTTCCATCAGTCACTGCATCCCATTTCACTCAGTCACTGGATTCAATTTCCATCAGTCACTGCAATGCATTCCACTCTGTTACTGCATCCAATTTCACTCAGACACAGCATCCCATTTCACTCAGTCACTGCATCCCAATTCTCTCAGTCACTACAACCCATTTCCCACAGTCATTGCAGCCAATTTGACTCTCTCACTGCATTCAATTTCCATCCGTCAGTGCATTCAATTTCCGTCAGTCACTGCATCGCATTTCACTCAGTCAGGGCATCCTACTTCACTCAGTCAGGGCATCCTATTTCACTCAGTCAGGGCATCCTATTTCCCTCAGTCACTGCATCCAATTTCACGCAGTCACTGCATCCCATGTCACGCAGTCACTGCATCTCATTTCACGCAGTCACTGCATCTCATTTCACGCAGTCACTGCATCACATTTCACACAGTCACGGCATCACATTTCACTCAGTCACTGCATCACATTTCACTCAGTCACTGCATCTCCTTTCCATCAGTCACTGCATCTCACTTCACTCATTCACTGCATCCCAATTTAAGCAGTCACTGCATCCCATTTCACTCCGTCACTGCATCCCGTTTCTCAAATGACGCTGCATTCAAGTTCCGTCAGGTACTGCATCCCATTTCCTCAGTCACTGCATCCCATTTCCCTCTGTCACTGCATCCCATTTCACTCAGTCACAGTATCCCATTTCATCAGACACTGCATCCCATTTCACTCAGACACTGCATCCCATTTCCCACGGTCACTGCACCACATTTCACTCAGTCACAGCATCCCAGTTCTCTCAGTCACTACATCCCATTTCCCACAGTCATTGCATCCAATTTCACTCAGTCACCGCACCCAATTCCCCACAGTCACGGCATCACATTACAGTCAGTCACTGCCTCCCACTTCACTCAGTCACTGCCTCCCAAATTCAGTCGGTCACTGCCTCCCATTTCAGTCAGTCACGACCTCCCATTTCAGTCAGTCACTGCATCTCATTTCCCACTGTCACTGCATCTACTTTCCCTCAGTCACGGCACCTCCTGTCCCTCAGTCACTGCATCCCATTTCCCTCAGTCACAGCATCCCATTTCCTTCAGTCACAGCATCCCATTTCACTCAGTCACTGCATCCCATTTCACTCAGTCACTGCGTCCCATTTCAATCAGTCACTGCATCCCATTTCACTCAGTCACTGCCTCCCACTTCACTCAGTCACTGCCTCCCAAATTCAGTCGGTCACTGCCTCCCAAATTCAGTCGGTCACTGCCTCCCATTTCAGTCAGTCACGACCTCCCATTTCAGATAGTCACGGCATCTCATTTCCCAATGTCACTGCATCTACTTTCCCTCAGTCACGGCACCTCCTGTCCCTCAGTCACTGCATCCCATTTCCCTCAGTCACAGCATCCCATTTCACTCAGTCACTGCATCCCATTTCACTCAGTCACTGCATCCCATTTCACTCAGTCACTGCATCCCATTTCACTCAGTCACTGCATCCCACTTAACTGAGACAGTGATTCTCATTGAACTGAGACAGTGCATCCCATTGCCCTCAGTCACTGCATTCCATTTCCATCAGTCACTGCATTCAATTTCCATCAGTCACTGCATCCCATTTCACTCAGTCACTGGATTCAATTTCCATCAGTCACTGCAATGCATTCCACTCTGTTACTGCATCCAATTTCACTCAGACACAGCATCCCATTTCACTCAGTCACTGCATCCCAATTCTCTCAGTCACTACAACCCATTTCCCACAGTCATTGCAGCCAATTTGACTCTCTCACTGCATTCAATTTCCATCCGTCAGTGCATTCAATTTCCGTCAGTCACTGCATCGCATTTCACTCAGTCAGGGCATCCTACTTCACTCAGTCAGGGCATCCTATTTCACTCAGTCAGGGCATCCTATTTCCCTCAGTCACTGCATCCAATTTCACGCAGTCACTGCATCCCATGTCACGCAGTCACTGCATCTCATTTCACGCAGTCACTGCATCACATTTCACACAGTCACGGCATCACATTTCACTCAGTCACTGCATCACATTTCACTCAGTCACTGCATCTCCTTTCCATCAGTCACTGCATCTCACTTCACTCATTCACTGCATCCCAATTTAAGCAGTCACTGCATCCCATTTCACTCCGTCACTGCATCCCGTTTCTCAAATGACGCTGCATTCAAGTTCCGTCAGGTACTGCATCCCATTTCCTCAGTCACTGCATCCCATTTCCCTCTGTCACTGCATCCCATTTCACTCAGTCACAGTATCCCATTTCATCAGACACTGCATCCCATTTCACTCAGACACTGCATCCCATTTCCCACGGTCACTGCACCACATTTCACTCAGTCACAGCATCCCAGTTCTCTCAGTCACTACATCCCATTTCCCACAGTCATTGCATCCAATTTCACTCAGTCACCGCACCCAATTCCCCACAGTCACGGCATCACATTACAGTCAGTCACTGCCTCCCACTTCACTCAGTCACTGCCTCCCAAATTCAGTCGGTCACTGCCTCCCATTTCAGTCAGTCACGACCTCCCATTTCAGTCAGTCACTGCATCTCATTTCCCACTGTCACTGCATCTACTTTCCCTCAGTCACGGCACCTCCTGTCCCTCAGTCACTGCATCCCATTTCCCTCAGTCACAGCATCCCATTTCCTTCAGTCACAGCATCCCATTTCACTCAGTCACTGCATCCCATTTCACTCAGACACTGCATCCCATTTCCCAAGGTCACTGCATCCCATTTCCCTCAGTCACAGCATCCCATTTCCTTCAGTCACAGCATCCCATTTCACTCAGTCACTGCATCCCATTTCACTCAGTCACTGCATCCCATTTCACTCAGTCACTGCATTCCACTTAACTGAGACAGTGATTCTCATTGAACTGAGACAGTGCATCCCATTGCCCTCAGTCACTGCATTCCATTTCCATCAGTCACTGCATCCCATTTCACTCAGTCACTGGATTCAATTTCCATCAGTCACTGCAATGCATTCCACTCTGTTACTGCATCCAATTTCACTCAGTCACTGCATCCCAATTCTCTCAGTCACTACAACCCATTTCCCACAGTCACTGCAGCCAATTTCACTCTCTCACTACATTCAATTTCCATCCGTCAGTGCATTCAATTTCCGTCAGTCACTGCATTGCATTTCACTCAGTCAGGGAATCCTATTTCACTCAGTCAGGGCATACTATTTCCTTCAGTCACTGCATCCAATTTCACGCAGTCACTGCATCCCATTTCACGCAGTCACTGCATCACATTTCACGCAGTCACTGCATCCCATTTCGCTCCGTCACTGCATCCCGTTTCTCAACTGACGCTGCAGTCAAGTTCCGTCCGGTAGTGCATCCCATTTCACTCAGTCACTGCACCCCATTTCCCTCAGTCACTGCATCCCATTTCCCACGGTCACTGCACCACATTTCACTCAGTCACAGCATCCCATTTCTCTCAGTCACTACATCCCATTTCCCACAGTCATTGCATCCAATTTCACTCAGTCACCGCACCCAATTCCCCACAGTCACGGCATCACATTACAGTCAGTCACTGCATCCCATTTCACTCAGTCACTGCATCCCATTTCAGTCAGTCACTGCATCCCATTTCCCACAGTCAGTGCATCCCATTTCTCTCAGTCACTACATCCAATTTCCCACAGTCACTGCATCCCATTTCACTCAGTCACTGCATCCCATTTAATGGAGAGAGTGAATCCTATTCAACTGAGACAGCAAATCCATTTCCATCAGTCACCGCGCAATATTCCCCACAGTCACGGCATCCAATTATCCTCAGTCACTGCGTCCCATTGCACTCAATCACTGCGTCCCATTTCCCTCAGTCACTCAGTCCCATTTCCCTCAGTCACTCAGTCCCATTTCCCTCAGTCACTCAGTCCCATTTCCCTCAGTCACTCAGTCCCATTTCCCTCAGTCACTGCATCCCATTTCACTCAGTCACTGCATCACATTTCACACAGTCACTGTCTCCCATTTCATCCAGTCACTGCATCGCATTTCACTCAGCCGCTGCATCCCATTCCACTCAGTCACTGCATCCCCTTTAACGGAGACAGTGGATGCGATTCAACTGAGATAGTGCATCCATTTCCGTCAGTCACAGCACCCTATACCCCACAGTCACCACATTCCATTTCCCACAGTCACTGCATCCCATTTCATTCAGTCACTGCATCCCATTTCATTCAGTCACGGCATCCCATTTCATTCAGTCACGGCATCCCATTTCATTCAGTCACGGCATCCCATTTCATTCAGTCACTGCGTCCTATTTCACTAAGTCACTGCATCACATTTCCCTCAGGCACTGCAATGCCTTTCACTCAGTCAGTGCACCCCATTACCCTCAGTCACTGCATCACATTTCACTCAGTCACTGCATCACATTTCACTCAGTCACTGCATCTCCTTTCCATCAGTCACTGCATCTCACTTCACTCATTCGCTGCATCCCATTTCACGCAGTCACTGCATCACATTGCACGCAGTCACTGCATCCCATTTCACTCCGTCACTGCATCCCGTTTCTCTACTGACGCTGCATTCAAGTTCCGTCCGGTACTGCATCCCATTTCCCTCAGTCACTGCATCTCATTTCGCTCAGTCACTGCATCCCATTTCACTCAGTCACTGCATCCCATTTCACTCAGTCACTGCATCCCATTTCAATCAGTCACTGCATCCCATTTCACTCAGTCACTGCCTCCCAAATTCAGTCAGTCACTGCCTCCCATTTCAGTCAGTCACGACCTCCCATTTCAGTCAGTCACTGCATCTCATTTCCCACAGTTACTGCATCTACTTTCCCTCAGTCACGGCACCTCCTGTCCCTCAGTCACTGCATCCCGTTTCCCTCAGTCACAGCATCCCATTTCATTCAGTCACAGCATCCCATTTCACTCAGTCACTGCATCCCATTTCACTCAGTCACTGCATCCCATTTCACTCAGTCACTGCGTCCCATTTCACTCAGTCACTGCATTCAATTTCCATCAGTCACGGCATCCCATTTCACTCAGTCACTGGATTCAATTTCCATCAGTCACTGCAATGCATTCCACTCTGTTACTGCATCCAATTTCACTCAGTCACTGCATCCCAATTCTCTCAGTCACTACAACCCATTTCCCACAGTCACTGCAGCCAATTTCACTCTCTCACTACATTCAATTTCCATCCGTCAGTGCATTCAATTTCCGTCAGTCACTGCATCGCATTTCACTCAGTCAGGGCATCCTATTTCACTCAGTCAGGGCATACTATTTCCTTCAGTCACTGCATCCAATTTCACGCAGTCACTGCATCCCATTTCACGCAGTCACTGCATCACATTTCACGCAGTCACTGCATCCCATTTCGCTCCGTCACTGCATCCCGTTTCTCAACTGACGCTGCAGTCAAGTTCCGTCCGGTAGTGCATCCCATTTCACTCAGTCACTGCACCCCATTTCCCTCAGTCACTGCATCCCATTTCACTCAGTCACTGCATCCCATTTCACTCAGTCACTGCATCCCATTTCCCTCAGTCACAGTGTCCCATTTCACTCAGGCACTGCATCCCATTTCACTCAGACACTGCATCCCATTTCCCAAGGTCACTGCATCCCATTTCACTCAGTCACAGCATCCCATTTCTCTCAGTCACTGCATCCCATTTCCCACAGTCATTGCATCCAATTTCACACAGTCACCGCACCCAATTCCCCACAGTCACGGCATCACATTACAGTCAGTCACTGCATCCCATTTCACTCAGTCACTGCATCCCATTTCACTCAGGCACTGCATCCCATTTCACTCAGGCACTGCGGCCCATTTCACTCTGGCACTGCGGCCCATTTCATTCAGTCACTACATGTCATTTCCTTAGTCACTGCATCACATTCCACTCAGTCACTGCGTCCCATTTCCCTCAGTCACTCTCTCCCATTTCAGTCAGTCACTCCCTCCCATTTTAGTCACTCCCCCCATTTCCCTCACTGCAAATGTTTCCCACAGTCACTGCATCTCCTTTCCCTCAGTCACTGCATCTCCTTTCCCTCAGTCACTGCATCACATTTCACTCAGTCACTGCATCACATTTCACTCAGTCTGAGCATCCCATTTCACTCAGTCAGTGCATTCCATTTCCCACAGTCACTGCATCTCCTTTCCCTCAGTCACTGCATCACATTTCACTCAGTCACTGCATCAAATTTCACTCAGTCTGAGCACCCCATTTCCCTCAGTCACTGCATCCGATTTCCCTCAGTCACTGCATCCCACTTCACTCAGTCACTGCATCCCATTTCACGCAGCCAGTGCATCCCATTTCACTCAGTCACTGCATCACATTTCACTCAGTCAGTGCATCTCATTTCGCTCAGTCACTGCATCTCATTTCGTTAAGTCACTGCATCCCATTTCAGTCAGTCACTCCCTCCCATTTCAGTCAGTCACTGCATCTCCTTTCCCTCAGTCACTGCATCTCGTTTCCCTCAGTCACTACATTTTCTTTCCCTCAGTCACTACATCTCATTTCCCTCAGTCACTGCATCTCCTTTCCCTCAGTCACTGCACCTCCTTTCCCTCAGTCACGGCACCTCCTGTCCCTCAGTCACTGCATCCCATTTAACGGAGACAGTGAATCCTATTCAAGTGAGACGGTGAATCAATTTCCATCAGTCACCACACCCTATTCCCCACAGTCACAGCATCACATTTCACTCAGGCACTGCATCCCATTTCACTCAGTCACTACATCCCATTTAACTCAGTCACTGCATTCCATTACCCTCAGTCACTGCATCCCATTGCCCTCAGGCATGGCATCCCATTACCCTCAGTCACAGCATCCCACTTCCCACAGTCACAGCATCCCATTTCCCACAGTCACAGCATCCCATTTCCCCACAGTCACTGCATCTCATTTCCGTCAGTCACTGCAACTCATTTCCCTCAGTCACTGCATCTCATTTCCCTCAGTAACTGCATCCCATTTCCATTAGTCACTGCATCCCATTGTCACTCAGTCACTGCATCACATTTAACGGAGACAGTGAATCCTATTCAAATGAGACGGTGAATCAATTTCCATCAGTCACCACACCCTATTCCCCATAGTCACGGCATCCCATTTCCCTCAGTCACAGTATCCCATTTCACTCAGGCACTGCATCCCATTTCACTCAGTCACTGCATCCCATTTCAGTCAGTCACTGCATCCCATTTCCCTCAATCACTGCACCCCATTTCCCTCAGTCACTGCACCCCATTTCACTCAGTCACTGCATCACATTTCACTCAGTCACTGAATCCCATTTCCCACAGTCACTGCATCCCATTTCTCTCAGTCACTACATCCCATTCCCCACAGTCACTGCATCCCATTTAATGGAGAGAGTGAATCCTATTCAACTGAGACAGCGAATCCATTTCCATCAGTCACCGCGCAATATTCCCCACAGTCACGGCATCACATTACCCTCAGTCACTGCATCTCATTTCCGTCAGTCACTGCAACTCATTTCCCTCAGTCACTGCATCTCATTTCCCTCAGTAACTGCATCCCATTTCCATTAGTCACTGCATCCCATTGTCACTCAGTCACTGCATCACATTTAACGGAGACAGTGAATCCTATTCAAATGAGACGGTGAATCAATTTCCATCAGTCACCACACCCTATTCCCCATAGTCACGGCATCCCATTTCCCTCAGTCACAGTATCCCATTTCACTCAGGCACTGCATCCCATTTCACTCAGTCACTGCATCCCATTTCAGTCAGTCACTGCATCCCATTTCCCTCAATCACTGCACCCCATTTCCCTCAGTCACTACACCCCATTTCACTCAGTCACTGCATCACATTTCACTCAGTCACTGAATCCCATTTCCCACAGTCACTGCATCCCATTTCTCTCAGTCACTACATCCCATTCCCCACAGTCACTGCATCCCATTTAATGGAGAGAGTGAATCCTATTCAACTGAGACAGCGAATCCATTTCCATCAGTCACCGCGCAATATTCCCCACAGTCACGGCATCACATTACCCTCAGTCACTGCGTCCCATTACATTCAGTCACTGCGTCCCATTTCCCTCTGTCACTGCATCCCATTTCCCTCAGTCACTGCATCCCATTTCACTCAGTCACTGCATCCCATTTCAACCAGTCACTGCATCGCATTTGACTCAGTCACTGCATCCCATTTGACTCAGTCACTGCATCCCATTTAACTGAGACAGTGCATCTCACTGAACTGAGACAGTGCATCCCATTGCCCTCAGTCACAGCATTCCATTTCCAAGTCACTGCATCTCCATTCCCTCAGTCACTGCATCTCATTTCCCTCAGTCACTGCATCTTATTTCCCTCAATCACTGCATCCCATTTCACTCAGTCACTGCATGCCATTTCACTCAGTGACTGCATCCCATTACCGTCAGTCTCAGCACCCCATGTCACTCAGTCACTGCATCGCATTTCACTCAGTCACTGCATCCCATTTCCCACAGTCACTGCATCGCATTTCATTCAGTCACTGCGTCTCATTACCCTCAGTCCCTGCATTTCATTTCCCTCAGTGACTGCATCCCATTTCACTCAGTCACTGAATCCCATTTCCCACAGTCACTGCATGCCATTTCTCTCAGTCACTATATCCAATTTCCCACAGTCACTGCATCCCATTTCACTCAGTCACTGCATCCCATTTAATGGAGAGAGTGAATCCTATTCAACTGAGACAGCAAATCCATTTCCATCAGTCACCGCGCAATATTCCCCACAGTCACGGCATCCAATTATCCTCAGTCACTGCGTCCCATTGCACTCAATCACTGCGTCCCATTTCCCTCAGTCACTCAGTCCCATTTCCCTCAGTCACTCAGTCCCATTTCCCTCAGTCACTCAGTCCCATTTCCCTCAGTCACTCAGTCCCATTTCCCTCAGTCACTGCATCCCATTTCACTCAGTCACTGCATCACATTTCACACAGTCACTGTCTCCCATTTCATCCAGTCACTGCATCGCATTTCACTCAGCCGCTGCATCCCATTCCACTCAGTCACTGCATCCCCTTTAACGGAGACAGTGGATGCGATTCAACTGAGATAGTGCATCCATTTCCGTCAGTCACAGCACCCTATACCCCACAGTCACCACATTCCATTTCCCACAGTCACTGCATCCCATTTCATTCAGTCACTGCATCCCATTTCATTCAGTCACGGCATCCCATTTCATTCAGTCACGGCATCCCATTTCATTCAGTCACGGCATCCCATTTCATTCAGTCACTGCGTCCTATTTCACTAAGTCACTGCATCACATTTCCCTCAGGCACTGCAATGCCTTTCACTCAGTCAGTGCACCCCATTACCCTCAGTCACTGCATCACATTTCACTCAGTCACTGCATCACATTTCACTCAGTCACTGCATCTCCTTTCCATCAGTCACTGCATCTCACTTCACTCATTCGCTGCATCCCATTTCACGCAGTCACTGCATCACATTGCACGCAGTCACTGCATCCCATTTCACTCCGTCACTGCATCCCGTTTCTCTACTGACGCTGCATTCAAGTTCCGTCCGGTACTGCATCCCATTTCCCTCAGTCACTGCATCTCATTTCGCTCAGTCACTGCATCCCATTTCACTCAGTCACTGCATCCCATTTCACTCAGTCACTGCATCCCATTTCAATCAGTCACTGCATCCCATTTCACTCAGTCACTGCCTCCCAAATTCAGTCAGTCACTGCCTCCCATTTCAGTCAGTCACGACCTCCCATTTCAGTCAGTCACTGCATCTCATTTCCCACAGTTACTGCATCTACTTTCCCTCAGTCACGGCACCTCCTGGCCCTCAGTCACTGCATCCCGTTTCCCTCAGTCACAGCATCCCATTTCATTCAGTCACAGCATCCCATTTCACTCAGTCACTGCATCCCATTTCACTCAGTCACTGCATCCCATTTCACTCAGTCACTGCGTCCCATTTCACTCAGTCACTGCATTCAATTTCCATCAGTCACGGCATCCCATTTCACTCAGTCACTGGATTCAATTTCCATCAGTCACTGCAATGCATTCCACTCTGTTACTGCATCCAATTTCACTCAGTCACTGCATCCCAATTCTCTCAGTCACTACAACCCATTTCCCACAGTCACTGCAGCCAATTTCACTCTCTCACTACATTCAATTTCCATCCGTCAGTGCATTCAATTTCCGTCAGTCACTGCATCGCATTTCACTCAGTCAGGGCATCCTATTTCACTCAGTCAGGGCATACTATTTCCTTCAGTCACTGCATCCAATTTCACGCAGTCACTGCATCCCATTTCACGCAGTCACTGCATCACATTTCACGCAGTCACTGCATCCCATTTCGCTCCGTCACTGCATCCCGTTTCTCAACTGACGCTGCAGTCAAGTTCCGTCCGGTAGTGCATCCCATTTCACTCAGTCACTGCACCCCATTTCCCTCAGTCACTGCATCCCATTTCACTCAGTCACTGCATCCCATTTCACTCAGTCACTGCATCCCATTTCCCTCAGTCACAGTGTCCCATTTCACTCAGGCACTGCATCCCATTTCACTCAGACACTGCATCCCATTTCCCAAGGTCACTGCATCCCATTTCACTCAGTCACAGCATCCCATTTCTCTCAGTCACTGCATCCCATTTCCCACAGTCATTGCATCCAATTTCACACAGTCACCGCACCCAATTCCCCACAGTCACGGCATCACATTACAGTCAGTCACTGCATCCCATTTCACTCAGTCACTGCATCCCATTTCACTCAGGCACTGCATCCCATTTCACTCAGGCACTGCGGCCCATTTCACTCTGGCACTGCGGCCCATTTCATTCAGTCACTACATGTCATTTCCTTAGTCACTGCATCACATTCCACTCAGTCACTGCGTCCCATTTCCCTCAGTCACTCTCTCCCATTTCAGTCAGTCACTCCCTCCCATTTTAGTCACTCCCCCCATTTCCCTCACTGCAAATGTTTCCCACAGTCACTGCATCTCCTTTCCCTCAGTCACTGCATCTCCTTTCCCTCAGTCACTGCATCACATTTCACTCAGTCACTGCATCACATTTCACTCAGTCTGAGCATCCCATTTCACTCAGTCAGTGCATTCCATTTCCCACAGTCACTGCATCTCCTTTCCCTCAGTCACTGCATCACATTTCACTCAGTCACTGCATCAAATTTCACTCAGTCTGAGCACCCCATTTCCCTCAGTCACTGCATCCGATTTCCCTCAGTCACTGCATCCCACTTCACTCAGTCACTGCATCCCATTTCACGCAGCCAGTGCATCCCATTTCACTCAGTCACTGCATCACATTTCACTCAGTCAGTGCATCTCATTTCGCTCAGTCACTGCATCTCATTTCGTTAAGTCACTGCATCCCATTTCAGTCAGTCACTCCCTCCCATTTCAGTCAGTCACTGCATCTCCTTTCCCTCAGTCACTGCATCTCGTTTCCCTCAGTCACTACATTTTCTTTCCCTCAGTCACTACATCTCATTTCCCTCAGTCACTGCATCTCCTTTCCCTCAGTCACTGCACCTCCTTTCCCTCAGTCACGGCACCTCCTGTCCCTCAGTCACTGCATCCCATTTAACGGAGACAGTGAATCCTATTCAAGTGAGACGGTGAATCAATTTCCATCAGTCACCACACCCTATTCCCCACAGTCACAGCATCACATTTCACTCAGGCACTGCATCCCATTTCACTCAGTCACTACATCCCATTTAACTCAGTCACTGCATTCCATTACCCTCAGTCACTGCATCCCATTGCCCTCAGGCATGGCATCCCATTACCCTCAGTCACAGCATCCCACTTCCCACAGTCACAGCATCCCATTTCCCACAGTCACAGCATCCCATTTCCCCACAGTCACTGCATCTCATTTCCGTCAGTCACTGCAACTCATTTCCCTCAGTCACTGCATCTCATTTCCCTCAGTAACTGCATCCCATTTCCATTAGTCACTGCATCCCATTGTCACTCAGTCACTGCATCACATTTAACGGAGACAGTGAATCCTATTCAAATGAGACGGTGAATCAATTTCCATCAGTCACCACACCCTATTCCCCATAGTCACGGCATCCCATTTCCCTCAGTCACAGTATCCCATTTCACTCAGGCACTGCATCCCATTTCACTCAGTCACTGCATCCCATTTCAGTCAGTCACTGCATCCCATTTCCCTCAATCACTGCACCCCATTTCCCTCAGTCACTGCACCCCATTTCACTCAGTCACTGCATCACATTTCACTCAGTCACTGAATCCCATTTCCCACAGTCACTGCATCCCATTTCTCTCAGTCACTACATCCCATTCCCCACAGTCACTGCATCCCATTTAATGGAGAGAGTGAATCCTATTCAACTGAGACAGCGAATCCATTTCCATCAGTCACCGCGCAATATTCCCCACAGTCACGGCATCACATTACCCTCAGTCACTGCATCTCATTTCCGTCAGTCACTGCAACTCATTTCCCTCAGTCACTGCATCTCATTTCCCTCAGTAACTGCATCCCATTTCCATTAGTCACTGCATCCCATTGTCACTCAGTCACTGCATCACATTTAACGGAGACAGTGAATCCTATTCAAATGAGACGGTGAATCAATTTCCATCAGTCACCACACCCTATTCCCCATAGTCACGGCATCCCATTTCCCTCAGTCACAGTATCCCATTTCACTCAGGCACTGCATCCCATTTCACTCAGTCACTGCATCCCATTTCAGTCAGTCACTGCATCCCATTTCCCTCAATCACTGCACCCCATTTCCCTCAGTCACTGCACCCCATTTCACTCAGTCACTGCATCCCATTTCACTCAGTCACTACATCCCATTCCCCACAGTCACTGCATCCCATTTAATGGAGAGAGTGAATCCTATTCAACTGAGACAGCGAATCCATTTCCATCAGTCACCGCGCAATATTCCCCACAGTCACGGCATCACATTACCCTCAGTCACTGCGTCCCATTACATTCAGTCACTGCGTCCCATTTCCCTCTGTCACTGCATCCCATTTCCCTCAGTCACTGCATCCCATTTCACTCAGTCACTGCATCCCATTTCAACCAGTCACTGCATCGCATTTGACTCAGTCACTGCATCCCATTTGACTCAGTCACTGCATCCCATTTAACTGAGACAGTGCATCTCACTGAACTGAGACAGTGCATCCCATTGCCCTCAGTCACAGCATTCCATTTCCAAGTCACTGCATCTCCATTCCCTCAGTCACTGCATCTCATTTCCCTCAGTCACTGCATCTTATTTCCCTCAATCACTGCATCCCATTTCACTCAGTCACTGCATGCCATTTCACTCAGTGACTGCATCCCATTACCGTCAGTCTCAGCACCCCATGTCACTCAGTCACTGCATCGCATTTCACTCAGTCACTGCATCCCATTTCCCACAGTCACTGCATCGCATTTCATTCAGTCACTGCGTCTCATTAACCTCAGTCCCTGCATTTCATTTCCCTCAGTGACTGCATCCCATTTCACTCAGTCACTGAATCCCATTTCCCACAGTCACTGCATGCCATTTCTCTCAGTCACTATATCCAATTTCCCACAGTCACTGCATCCCATTTCACTCAGTCACTGCATCCCATTTAATGGAGAGAGTGAATCCTATTCAACTGAGACAGCAAATCCATTTCCATCAGTCACCGCGCAATATTCCCCACAGTCACGGCATCCAATTATCCTCAGTCACTGCGTCCCATTGCACTCAATCACTGCGTCCCATTTCCCTCAGTCACTCAGTCCCATTTCCCTCAGTCACTCAGTCCCATTTCCCTCAGTCACTCAGTCCCATTTCCCTCAGTCACTCAGTCCCATTTCCCTCAGTCACTGCATCCCATTTCACTCAGTCACTGCATCACATTTCACACAGTCACTGTTCCCATTTCATCCAGTCACTGCATCGCATTTCACTCAGCCGCTGCATCCCATTCCACTCAGTCACTGCATCCCCTTTAACGGAGACAGTGGATGCGATTCAACTGAGATAGTGCATCCATTTCCGTCAGTCACAGCACCCTATACCCCACAGTCACCACATTCCATTTCCCACAGTCACTGCATCCCATTTCATTCAGTCACTGCATCCCATTTCATTCAGTCACGGCATCCCATTTCATTCAGTCACGGCATCCCATTTCATTCAGTCACTGCGTCCTATTTCACTCAGTCACTGCATCACATTTCCCTCAGGCACTGCAATGCCTTTCACTCAGTCAGTGCACCCCATTACCCTCAGTCACTGCATCACATTTCACTCAGTCACTGCATCACATTTCACTCAGTCACTGCATCTCCTTTCCATCAGTCACTGCATCTCACTTCACTCATTCGCTGCATCCCATTTCACGCAGTCACTGCATCACATTGCACGCAGTCACTGCATCCCATTTCACTCCGTCACTGCATCCCGTTTCTCTACTGACGCTGCATTCAAGTTCCGTCCGGTACTGCATCCCATTTCCCTCAGTCACTGCATCTCATTTCGCTCAGTCACTGCATCCCATTTCACTCAGTCACTGCATCCCATTTCACTCAGTCACTGCATCCCATTTCAATCAGTCACTGCATCCCATTTCACTCAGTCACTGCCTCCCAAATTCAGTCAGTCACTGCCTCCCATTTCAGTCAGTCACGACCTCCCATTTCAGTCAGTCACTGCATCTCATTTCCCACAGTTACTGCATCTACTTTCCCTCAGTCACGGCACCTCCTGGCCCTCAGTCACTGCATCCCGTTTCCCTCAGTCACAGCATCCCATTTCATTCAGTCACAGCATCCCATTTCACTCAGTCACTACATCCCATTTAACTCAGTCACTGCATTCCATTACCCTCAGTCACTGCATCCCATTGCCCTCAGGCATGGCATCCCATTACCCTCAGTCACAGCATCCCACTTCCCACAGTCACAGCATCCCATTTCCCACAGTCACAGCATCCCATTTCCCCACAGTCACTGCATCTCATTTCCGTCAGTCACTGCAACTCATTTCCCTCAGTCACTGCATCTCATTTCCCTCAGTAACTGCATCCCATTTCCATTAGTCACTGCATCCCATTGTCACTCAGTCACTGCATCACATTTAACGGAGACAGTGAATCCTATTCAAATGAGACGGTGAATCAATTTCCATCAGTCACCACACCCTATTCCCCATAGTCACGGCATCCCATTTCCCTCAGTCACAGTATCCCATTTCACTCAGGCACTGCATCCCATTTCACTCAGTCACTGCATCCCATTTCAGTCAGTCACTGCATCCCATTTCCCTCAATCACTGCACCCCATTTCCCTCAGTCACTGCACCCCATTTCACTCAGTCACTGCATCACATTTCACTCAGTCACTGAATCCCATTTCCCACAGTCACTGCATCCCATTTCTCTCAGTCACTACATCCCATTCCCCACAGTCACTGCATCCCATTTAATGGAGAGAGTGAATCCTATTCAACTGAGACAGCGAATCCATTTCCATCAGTCACCGCGCAATATTCCCCACAGTCACGGCATCACATTACCCTCAGTCACTGCATCTCATTTCCGTCAGTCACTGCAACTCATTTCCCTCAGTCACTGCATCTCATTTCCCTCAGTAACTGCATCCCATTTCCATTAGTCACTGCATCCCATTGTCACTCAGTCACTGCATCACATTTAACGGAGACAGTGAATCCTATTCAAATGAGACGGTGAATCAATTTCCATCAGTCACCACACCCTATTCCCCATAGTCACGGCATCCCATTTCCCTCAGTCACAGTATCCCATTTCACTCAGGCACTGCATCCCATTTCACTCAGTCACAGTATCCCATTTCAGTCAGTCACTGCATCCCATTTCCCTCAATCACTGCACCCCATTTCCCTCAGTCACTACACCCCATTTCACTCAGTCACTGCATCACATTTCACTCAGTCACTGAATCCCATTTCCCACAGTCACTGCATCCCATTTCTCTCAGTCACTACATCCCATTCCCCACAGTCACTGCATCCCATTTAATGGAGAGAGTGAATCCTATTCAACTGAGACAGCGAATCCATTTCCATCAGTCACCGCGCAATATTCCCCACAGTCACGGCATCACATTACCCTCAGTCACTGCGTCCCATTACATTCAGTCACTGCGTCCCATTTCCCTCTGTCACTGCATCCCATTTCCCTCAGTCACTGCATCCCATTTCACTCAGTCACTGCATCCCATTTCAACCAGTCACTGCATCGCATTTGACTCAGTCACTGCATCCCATTTGACTCAGTCACTGCATCCCATTTAACTGAGACAGTGCATCTCACTGAACTGAGACAGTGCATCCCATTGCCCTCAGTCACAGCATTCCATTTCCAAGTCACTGCATCTCCATTCCCTCAGTCACTGCATCTCATTTCCCTCAGTCACTGCATCTTATTTCCCTCAATCACTGCATCCCATTTCACTCAGTCACTGCATGCCATTTCACTCAGTGACTGCATCCCATTACCGTCAGTCTCAGCACCCCATGTCACTCAGTCACTGCATCGCATTTCACTCAGTCACTGCATCCCATTTCCCACAGTCACTGCATCGCATTTCATTCAGTCACTGCGTCTCATTACCCTCAGTCCCTGCATTTCATTTCCCTCAGTGACTGCATCCCATTTCACTCAGTCACTGAATCCCATTTCCCACAGTCACTGCATGCCATTTCTCTCAGTCACTATATCCAATTTCCCACAGTCACTGCATCCCATTTCACTCAGTCACTGCATCCCATTTAATGGAGAGAGTGAATCCTATTCAACTGAGACAGCAAATCCATTTCCATCAGTCACCGCGCAATATTCCCCACAGTCACGGCATCCAATTATCCTCAGTCACTGCGTCCCATTGCACTCAATCACTGCGTCCCATTTCCCTCAGTCACTCAGTCCCATTTCCCTCAGTCACTCAGTCCCATTTCCCTCAGTCACTCAGTCCCATTTCCCTCAGTCACTCAGTCCCATTTCCCTCAGTCACTGCATCCCATTTCACTCAGTCACTGCATCACATTTCACACAGTCACTGTCTCCCATTTCATCCAGTCACTGCATCGCATTTCACTCAGCCGCTGCATCCCATTCCACTCAGTCACTGCATCCCCTTTAACGGAGACAGTGGATGCGATTCAACTGAGATAGTGCATCCATTTCCGTCAGTCACAGCACCCTATACCCCACAGTCACCACATTCCATTTCCCACAGTCACTGCATCCCATTTCATTCAGTCACTGCATCCCATTTCATTCAGTCACGGCATCCCATTTCATTCAGTCACGGCATCCCATTTCATTCAGTCACGGCATCCCATTTCATTCAGTCACTGCGTCCTATTTCACTAAGTCACTGCATCACATTTCCCTCAGGCACTGCAATGCCTTTCACTCAGTCAGTGCACCCCATTACCCTCAGTCACTGCATCACATTTCACTCAGTCACTGCATCACATTTCACTCAGTCACTGCATCTCCTTTCCATCAGTCACTGCATCTCACTTCACTCATTCGCTGCATCCCATTTCACGCAGTCACTGCATCACATTGCACGCAGTCACTGCATCCCATTTCACTCCGTCACTGCATCCCGTTTCTCTACTGACGCTGCATTCAAGTTCCGTCCGGTACTGCATCCCATTTCCCTCAGTCACTGCATCTCATTTCGCTCAGTCACTGCATCCCATTTCACTCAGTCACTGCATCCCATTTCACTCAGTCACTGCATCCCATTTCAATCAGTCACTGCATCCCATTTCACTCAGTCACTGCCTCCCAAATTCAGTCAGTCACTGCCTCCCATTTCAGTCAGTCACGACCTCCCATTTCAGTCAGTCACTGCATCTCATTTCCCACAGTTACTGCATCTACTTTCCCTCAGTCACGGCACCTCCTGGCCCTCAGTCACTGCATCCCGTTTCCCTCAGTCACAGCATCCCATTTCATTCAGTCACAGCATCCCATTTCACTCAGTCACTGCATCCCATTTCACTCAGTCACTGCATCCCATTTCACTCAGTCACTGCGTCCCATTTCACTCAGTCACTGCATTCAATTTCCATCAGTCACGGCATCCCATTTCACTCAGTCACTGGATTCAATTTCCATCAGTCACTGCAATGCATTCCACTCTGTTACTGCATCCAATTTCACTCAGTCACTGCATCCCAATTCTCTCAGTCACTACAACCCATTTCCCACAGTCACTGCAGCCAATTTCACTCTCTCACTACATTCAATTTCCATCCGTCAGTGCATTCAATTTCCGTCAGTCACTGCATCGCATTTCACTCAGTCAGGGCATCCTATTTCACTCAGTCAGGGCATACTATTTCCTTCAGTCACTGCATCCAATTTCACGCAGTCACTGCATCCCATTTCACGCAGTCACTGCATCACATTTCACGCAGTCACTGCATCCCATTTCGCTCCGTCACTGCATCCCGTTTCTCAACTGACGCTGCAGTCAAGTTCCGTCCGGTAGTGCATCCCATTTCACTCAGTCACTGCACCCCATTTCCCTCAGTCACTGCATCCCATTTCACTCAGTCACTGCATCCCATTTCACTCAGTCACTGCATCCCATTTCCCTCAGTCACAGTGTCCCATTTCACTCAGGCACTGCATCCCATTTCACTCAGACACTGCATCCCATTTCCCAAGGTCACTGCATCCCATTTCACTCAGTCACAGCATCCCATTTCTCTCAGTCACTGCATCCCATTTCCCACAGTCATTGCATCCAATTTCACACAGTCACCGCACCCAATTCCCCACAGTCACGGCATCACATTACAGTCAGTCACTGCATCCCATTTCACTCAGTCACTGCATCCCATTTCACTCAGGCACTGCATCCCATTTCACTCAGGCACTGCGGCCCATTTCACTCTGGCACTGCGGCCCATTTCATTCAGTCACTACATGTCATTTCCTTAGTCACTGCATCACATTCCACTCAGTCACTGCGTCCCATTTCCCTCAGTCACTCTCTCCCATTTCAGTCAGTCACTCCCTCCCATTTTAGTCACTCCCCCCATTTCCCTCACTGCAAATGTTTCCCACAGTCACTGCATCTCCTTTCCCTCAGTCACTGCATCTCCTTTCCCTCAGTCACTGCATCACATTTCACTCAGTCACTGCATCACATTTCACTCAGTCTGAGCATCCCATTTCACTCAGTCAGTGCATTCCATTTCCCACAGTCACTGCATCTCCTTTCCCTCAGTCACTGCATCACATTTCACTCAGTCACTGCATCAAATTTCACTCAGTCTGAGCACCCCATTTCCCTCAGTCACTGCATCCGATTTCCCTCAGTCACTGCATCCCACTTCACTCAGTCACTGCATCCCATTTCACGCAGCCAGTGCATCCCATTTCACTCAGTCACTGCATCACATTTCACTCAGTCAGTGCATCTCATTTCGCTCAGTCACTGCATCTCATTTCGTTAAGTCACTGCATCCCATTTCAGTCAGTCACTCCCTCCCATTTCAGTCAGTCACTGCATCTCCTTTCCCTCAGTCACTGCATCTCGTTTCCCTCAGTCACTACATTTTCTTTCCCTCAGTCACTACATCTCATTTCCCTCAGTCACTGCATCTCCTTTCCCTCAGTCACTGCACCTCCTTTCCCTCAGTCACGGCACCTCCTGTCCCTCAGTCACTGCATCCCATTTAACGGAGACAGTGAATCCTATTCAAGTGAGACGGTGAATCAATTTCCATCAGTCACCACACCCTATTCCCCACAGTCACAGCATCACATTTCACTCAGGCACTGCATCCCATTTCACTCAGTCACTACATCCCATTTAACTCAGTCACTGCATTCCATTACCCTCAGTCACTGCATCCCATTGCCCTCAGGCATGGCATCCCATTACCCTCAGTCACAGCATCCCACTTCCCACAGTCACAGCATCCCATTTCCCACAGTCACAGCATCCCATTTCCCCACAGTCACTGCATCTCATTTCCGTCAGTCACTGCAACTCATTTCCCTCAGTCACTGCATCTCATTTCCCTCAGTAACTGCATCCCATTTCCATTAGTCACTGCATCCCATTGTCACTCAGTCACTGCATCACATTTAACGGAGACAGTGAATCCTATTCAAATGAGACGGTGAATCAATTTCCATCAGTCACCACACCCTATTCCCCATAGTCACGGCATCCCATTTCCCTCAGTCACAGTATCCCATTTCACTCAGGCACTGCATCCCATTTCACTCAGTCACTGCATCCCATTTCAGTCAGTCACTGCATCCCATTTCCCTCAATCACTGCACCCCATTTCCCTCAGTCACTGCACCCCATTTCACTCAGTCACTGCATCACATTTCACTCAGTCACTGAATCCCATTTCCCACAGTCACTGCATCCCATTTCTCTCAGTCACTACATCCCATTCCCCACAGTCACTGCATCCCATTTAATGGAGAGAGTGAATCCTATTCAACTGAGACAGCGAATCCATTTCCATCAGTCACCGCGCAATATTCCCCACAGTCACGGCATCACATTACCCTCAGTCACTGCATCTCATTTCCGTCAGTCACTGCAACTCATTTCCCTCAGTCACTGCATCTCATTTCCCTCAGTAACTGCATCCCATTTCCATTAGTCACTGCATCCCATTGTCACTCAGTCACTGCATCACATTTAACGGAGACAGTGAATCCTATTCAAATGAGACGGTGAATCAATTTCCATCAGTCACCACACCCTATTCCCCATAGTCACGGCATCCCATTTCCCTCAGTCACAGTATCCCATTTCACTCAGGCACTGCATCCCATTTCACTCAGTCACTGCATCCCATTTCAGTCAGTCACTGCATCCCATTTCCCTCAATCACTGCACCCCATTTCCCTCAGTCACTGCACCCCATTTCACTCAGTCACTGCATCCCATTTCACTCAGTCACTACATCCCATTCCCCACAGTCACTGCATCCCATTTAATGGAGAGAGTGAATCCTATTCAACTGAGACAGCGAATCCATTTCCATCAGTCACCGCGCAATATTCCCCACAGTCACGGCATCACATTACCCTCAGTCACTGCGTCCCATTACATTCAGTCACTGCGTCCCATTTCCCTCTGTCACTGCATCCCATTTCCCTCAGTCACTGCATCCCATTTCACTCAGTCACTGCATCCCATTTCAACCAGTCACTGCATCGCATTTGACTCAGTCACTGCATCCCATTTGACTCAGTCACTGCATCCCATTTAACTGAGACAGTGCATCTCACTGAACTGAGACAGTGCATCCCATTGCCCTCAGTCACAGCATTCCATTTCCAAGTCACTGCATCTCCATTCCCTCAGTCACTGCATCTCATTTCCCTCAGTCACTGCATCTTATTTCCCTCAATCACTGCATCCCATTTCACTCAGTCACTGCATGCCATTTCACTCAGTGACTGCATCCCATTACCGTCAGTCTCAGCACCCCATGTCACTCAGTCACTGCATCGCATTTCACTCAGTCACTGCATCCCATTTCCCACAGTCACTGCATCGCATTTCATTCAGTCACTGCGTCTCATTAACCTCAGTCCCTGCATTTCATTTCCCTCAGTGACTGCATCCCATTTCACTCAGTCACTGAATCCCATTTCCCACAGTCACTGCATGCCATTTCTCTCAGTCACTATATCCAATTTCCCACAGTCACTGCATCCCATTTCACTCAGTCACTGCATCCCATTTAATGGAGAGAGTGAATCCTATTCAACTGAGACAGCAAATCCATTTCCATCAGTCACCGCGCAATATTCCCCACAGTCACGGCATCCAATTATCCTCAGTCACTGCGTCCCATTGCACTCAATCACTGCGTCCCATTTCCCTCAGTCACTCAGTCCCATTTCCCTCAGTCACTCAGTCCCATTTCCCTCAGTCACTCAGTCCCATTTCCCTCAGTCACTCAGTCCCATTTCCCTCAGTCACTGCATCCCATTTCACTCAGTCACTGCATCACATTTCACACAGTCACTGTTCCCATTTCATCCAGTCACTGCATCGCATTTCACTCAGCCGCTGCATCCCATTCCACTCAGTCACTGCATCCCCTTTAACGGAGACAGTGGATGCGATTCAACTGAGATAGTGCATCCATTTCCGTCAGTCACAGCACCCTATACCCCACAGTCACCACATTCCATTTCCCACAGTCACTGCATCCCATTTCATTCAGTCACTGCATCCCATTTCATTCAGTCACGGCATCCCATTTCATTCAGTCACGGCATCCCATTTCATTCAGTCACGGCATCCCATTTCATTCAGTCACTGCGTCCTATTTCACTCAGTCACTGCATCACATTTCCCTCAGGCACTGCAATGCCTTTCACTCAGTCAGTGCACCCCATTACCCTCAGTCACTGCATCACATTTCACTCAGTCACTGCATCACATTTCACTCAGTCACTGCATCTCCTTTCCATCAGTCACTGCATCTCACTTCACTCATTCGCTGCATCCCATTTCACGCAGTCACTGCATCACATTGCACGCAGTCACTGCATCCCATTTCACTCCGTCACTGCATCCCGTTTCTCTACTGACGCTGCATTCAAGTTCCGTCCGGTACTGCATCCCATTTCCCTCAGTCACTGCATCTCATTTCGCTCAGTCACTGCATCCCATTTCACTCAGTCACTGCATCCCATTTCACTCAGTCACTGCATCCCATTTCAATCAGTCACTGCATCCCATTTCACTCAGTCACTGCCTCCCAAATTCAGTCAGTCACTGCCTCCCATTTCAGTCAGTCACGACCTCCCATTTCAGTCAGTCACTGCATCTCATTTCCCACAGTTACTGCATCTACTTTCCCTCAGTCACGGCACCTCCTGGCCCTCAGTCACTGCATCCCGTTTCCCTCAGTCACAGCATCCCATTTCATTCAGTCACAGCATCCCATTTCACTCAGTCACTGCATCCCATTTCACTCAGTCACTGCATCCCATTTCACTCAGTCACTGCGTCCCATTTCACTCAGTCACTGCATTCAATTTCCATCAGTCACGGCATCCCATTTCACTCAGTCACTGGATTCAATTTCCATCAGTCACTGCAATGCATTCCACTCTGTTACTGCATCCAATTTCACTCAGTCACTGCATCCCAATTCTCTCAGTCACTACAACCCATTTCCCACAGTCACTGCAGCCAATTTCACTCTCTCACTACATTCAATTTCCATCCGTCAGTGCATTCAATTTCCGTCAGTCACTGCATCGCATTTCACTCAGTCAGGGCATCCTATTTCACTCAGTCAGGGCATACTATTTCCTTCAGTCACTGCATCCAATTTCACGCAGTCACTGCATCCCATTTCACGCAGTCACTGCATCACATTTCACGCAGTCACTGCATCCCATTTCGCTCCGTCACTGCATCCCGTTTCTCAACTGACGCTGCAGTCAAGTTCCGTCCGGTAGTGCATCCCATTTCACTCAGTCACTGCACCCCATTTCCCTCAGTCACTGCATCCCATTTCACTCAGTCACTGCATCCCATTTCACTCAGTCACTGCATCCCATTTCCCTCAGTCACAGTGTCCCATTTCACTCAGGCACTGCATCCCATTTCACTCAGACACTGCATCCCATTTCCCAAGGTCACTGCATCCCATTTCACACAGTCACAGCATCCCATTTCTCTCAGTCACTACATCCCATTTCCCACAGTCATTGCATCCAATTTCACACAGTCACCGCACCCAATTCCCCACAGTCACGGCATCACATTACAGTCAGTCACTGCATCCCATTTCACTCAGTCACTGCATCCCATTTCACTCAGTCACTGCATCCCATTTCACTCAGTCACTGCATCCCATTTCCCTCAGTCACTGCATCCCATTTCCCTCAGTCACTGTATCCCATTTCACTCAGACACTGCATCCCATTTCACTCAGTCACTGAATCCCATTTCCCACAGTCACTGCATCCCATTTAATGGAGAGAGTGAATCCTATTCAACTGAGACAGCGAATCGATTTCCATCAGTCACCGCGCAATATTCCCCACAGTCACGGCATCACATTACCCTCAGTCACTGCGTCCCATTACACTCAGTCACTGCGTCCCATTTCCCTCTGTCACTGCATCCCATTTCCCTCTGTCACTGCATCCCATTTCCCTCAGTCACTGCATCCCATTTCACTCAGTCACTGCATCCCATTTCATCCAGTCACTGCATCGCATTTGACTCAGTCACTGCATCCCATTTGACTCAGTCACTGCATCCCATTTAACTGAGACAGTGCATCTCACTGAACTGAGACAGTGCATCCCATTGCCCTCAGTCACAGCATTCCATTTCCAAGTCACTGCATCTCCATTCCCTCAGTCACTGCATCTCATTTCCCTCAATCACTGCATCTTATTTCCCTCAATCACTGCATCCCATTTCACTCAGTCACTGCATGCCATTTCACTCAGTGACTGCATCCCATTACCGTCAGTCTCAGCACCCCATTTCACTCAGTCACTCCATGTCCCTTCCTCAGTCACAGCATCGCATTACCCTCAGTCACTGATTTCCCTCAGTGACTGCATCACATTTCACTCAGTCACTGCATCCCATTTCAGTCTGTCACTGCATCCCATTACGCTCAGTCACTCCATCCCATTACACTCTGTCACTGCATCCCATTACCCTCAGTCAGTGCCTCCCACTTCACTCAGTCACTGCCTCCCACTTGACTCAGTCACTCCCTCTCATTTCACTCAGGCACTGCGTCCAATTTCACTGAGGCACTGCATCCCATTTCACTCAGGCACTGCATCCCATTTCACTCAGGCACTGCGGCCCATTTCACTCAGGCACTGCGGCCCATTTCACTCAGGCACTGCAGCCCATTTAACTCAGGCACTGCAGCCCATTTAACTCAGGCACTGCAGGCCATTTCACTCAGTCACTGCATCACATTTCAGTCAGTCACTTCCTCCCATTTCAGACAGTCACTACCTCCCATTTCCCTCAGTCACTGCATCCGATTTCCCTCAGTCACTGCATCCCACTTCACTCAGTCACTGCCTCCCACTTCACTCAGTCACTGCCTCCCATTTCAGTCAGTCACTACCTCCCATTTCAGACAATGCATCCCATTTCCCTCAGTCACTGCCTCCCACTTCACTCAGTCACTGCCTCCCATTTCACTCAGTCACTACCTCCCATTTCAGACAGTCACTACCTCCCATTTCAGACAGTCACTGCATCCCATTTCCCTCAGTCACTGCATCCCACTTCACTCAGTCACTGCATCCCACTTCACTCAGTCACTGCCTCCCATTTCACTCAGTCACTGCATCCCATTTTACACTGTCACTGCATCCCATTTCACTCAGTCACTGCATCTCATTTCGCTCAGTCACTGCATCTCATTTCGCTCAGTCACTGCATCCCATTTCACTCAGTCACTGCGTCCCATTTCAATCAGTCACTGCATCCCATTTCACTCAGTCACTGCCTCCCACTTCACTCAGTCACTGCCTCCCAAATTCAGTCATAGAACATAGAACATAGAACATAGAACAGTACAGCACAGAACAGGCCCTTCAGCCCACAATGTTGTGCCGACCATTGATCCTCATGTATGCACCCTCAAATTTCTGTGACCATATGCATGTCCAGCAGTCTCTTAAATGACCCCAATGACCTTGCTTCCACAACTGCTGCCGGCAACGCATTCCAAATTCAGTCGGTCACTGCCTCCCATTTCAGTCAGTCACGACCTCCCATTTCAGTCAGTCACGGCATCTCATTTCCCAATGTCACTGCATCTACTTTCCCTCAGTCACGGCACCTCCTGTCCCTCAGTCACTGCATCCCATTTCCCTCAGTCACAGCATCCCATTTCATTCAGTCACAGCATCCCATTTCACTCAGTCACTGCATCCCATTTCACTCAGTCACTGCATCCCATTTCACTCAGTCACTGCATCCCATTTCACTCAGTCACTGCATCCCATTTCACTCAGTCACTGCATCCCACTTAACTGAGACAGTGATTCTCATTGAACTGAGACAGTGCATCCCATTGCCCTCAGTCACTGCATTCCATTTCCATCAGTCACTGCATTCAATTTCCATCAGTCACTGCAATGCATTCCGCTCTGTTACTGCATCCAATTTCACTCAGACACAGCATCCCATTTCACTCAGTCACTGCATCCCAATTCTCTCAGTCACTACAACCCATTTCCCACAGTCATTGCAGCCAATTTGACTCTCTCACTGCATTCAATTTCCATCCGTCAGTGCATTCAATTTCCGTCAGTCACTGCATCGCATTTCACTCAGTCAGGGCATCCTATTTCACTCAGTCAGGGCATCCTATTTCACTCAGTCAGGGCATCCTATTTCCCTCAGTCACTGCATCCAATTTCACGCAGTCACTGCATCCCATGTCACGCAGTCACTGCATCTCATTTCACGCAGTCACTGCATCTCATTTCACGCAGTCACTGCATCACATTTCACACAGTCACGGCATCACATTTCACTCAGTCACTGCATCACATTTCACTCAGTCACTGCATCTCCTTTCCATCAGTCACTGCATCTCACTTCACTCATTCACTGCATCCCAATTTAAGCAGTCACTGCATCCCATTTCACTCCGTCACTGCATCCCATTTCTCAAATGACGCTGCATTCAAGTTCCGTCAGGTACTGCATCCCATTTCCTCAGTCACTGCATCCCATTTCCCTCTGTCACTGCATCCCATTTCACTCAGTCACAGTAACCCATTTCATCAGACACTGCATCCCATTTCACTAAGACACTGCATCCCATTTCCCACGGTCACTGCACCACATTTCACTCAGTCACAGCATCCCATTTCTCTCAGTCACGACATCCCATTTCCCACAGTCATTGCATCCAATTTCACTCAGTCACCGCACCCAATTCCCCACAGTCACGGCATCACATTACAGTCAGTCACTGCATCCCATTTCACTCAGTCACTGCATCCCATTTCAGTCAGTCACTGCATCCCATTTCCCACAGTCAGTGCATCCCATTTCTCTCAGTCACTACATCCAATTTCCCACAGTCACTGCATCCCATTTTACTCAGTCACTGCATCCCATTTAATGGAGAGAGTGAATCCTATTCAACTGAGACAGCAAATCCATTTCCATCAGTCACCGCGCAATATTCCCCACAGTCACGGCATCACATTACCCTCAGTCACTGCGTCCCATTACACTCAGTCACTGCGTCCCATTACACTCAGTCACTGCATCCCATTTCCCTCTGTCACTGCATCCCATTTCCCCCTGTCACTGCATCCCATTTCCCTCAGTCACTGCATCCCATTTCCCTCAGTCACTGCATCCCATTTCCCTCAGTCACTGCATTCCATTTCATCCAGTCACTGCATCCCATTTCATCCAGTCACTGCATCGCATTTGACTCAGTCACTGCATCCCATTTGACTCAGTCACTGCATCCCATTTCACTGACACAGTGCATCTCATTGAACTGAGACAGTGCATCCCATTGCCGTCAGTCTCAGCACCCCATTTCACTCAGTCACTGCATCCCATTTTACACAGTCACTGCATCACATTTCACTCAGTCACTGCATCTCATTTCACGCAGTCACTGCATCACATTTCACACAGTCACGGCATCACATTTCAGTCAGTCACTGCATCACATTTCACTCAGTCACTGCCTCCCACTTCACTCAGTCACTGCCTCCCACTTCACTCAGTCACTGCCTCCCATTTCAGTCAGTCACTACCTCCCATTTCAGACAGTCAATGCATCCCATTTCCCTCAGTCACTGCATCCCACTTCACTCAGTCACTGCATCCCACTTCACACAGTCACTGCATCCCATTTCCCTCAGTCACTGCATTCCATTTCATCCAGTCACTGCATCCCATTTCATCCAGTCACTGCATCGCATTTGACTCAGTCACTGCATCCCATTTGACTCAGTCACTGCATCCCATTTAACTGAGACAGTGCATCTCATTGAACTGAGACAGTGCATCCCATTGCCGTCAGTCTCAGCACCCCATTTCACTCAGTCACTGCATCCCATTTTACACAGTCACTGCATCCCATTTCACTCAGTCACTGCATCTCATTTCGCTCAGTCACTGCATCCCATTTCGCTCAGTCACTGCATCCCATTTCACTCAGTCACTGCATCCCATTTCAATCAGTCACTGCATCCCATTTCAATCAGTCACTGCATCCCATTTCACTCAGTCACTGCCTCCCACTTCACTCAGTCACTGCCTCCCAAATTCAGTCGGTCACTGCCTCCCATTTCAGTCAGTCACGACCTCCCATTTCAGTCAGTCACTGCATCTCATTTCCCACTGTCACTGCATCTACTTTCCCTCAGTCACGGCACCTCCTGTCCCTCAGTCACTGCATCCCATTTCCCTCAGTCACAGCATCCCATTTCACTCAGTCACTGCATCCCATTTCACTCAGTCACTGCATCCCACTTAACTGAGACAGTGATTCTCATTGAACTGAGACAGTGCATCCCATTGCCCTCAGTCACTGCATTCCATTTCCATCAGTCACTGCAATCAATTTCCATCAGTCACTGCATCCCATTTCACTCAGTCACTGGATTCAATTTCCATCAGTCACTGCAATGCATTCAACTCTGTTACTGCATCCAATTTCACTCAGACACAGCATCCCATTTCACTCAGTCACTGCATCCCAATTCTCTCAGTCACTACAACCCATTTCCCACAGTCATTGCAGCCAATTTGACTCTCTCACTGCATTCAATTTCCATCAGTCACTGCATTCAATTTCCATCAGTCACTGCATCCCATTTCACTCAGTCACTGGATTCAATTTCCATCAGTCAGTGCAATGCATTCCACTCTGTTACTGCATCCAATTTCACTCAGACACAGCATCCCATTTCACTCAGTCATTGCATCCCAATTCTCTCAGTCACTACAACCCATTTCCCACAGTCATTGCAGCCAATTTGACTCTCTCACTGCATTCAATTTCCATCGGTCAGTGCATTCAATTTCCGTCAGTCACTGCATCGCATTTCACTCAGTCAGGGCATCCTATTTCACTCAGTCAGGGCATCCTATTTCACTCAGTCACTGCATACTATTTCCCTCAGTCACTGCATCCAATTTCACGCAGTCACTGCATCTCATTTCACGCAGTCACTGCATCACATTTCACACAGTCACGGCATCACATTTCACTCAGTCACGGCATCACATTTCACTCAGTCACTGCATCTCCTTTCCATCAGTCACTGCATCTCACTTCACTCATTCACTGCATCCCAATTTAAGCCGTCACTGCATCCCATTTCACTCCGTCACTGCATCCCGTTTCTCAAATGACGCTGCATTCAAGTTCCGTCAGGTACTGCATCCCATTTCCTCAGTCACTGCATCCCATTTCCCTCTGTCACTGCATCCCATTTCACTCAGTCACAGTATCCCATTTCATCAGACACTGCATCCCATTTCACTCAGACACTGCATCCCATTTCCCACGGTCACTGCACCACATTTCACTCAGTCACAGCATCCCATTTCTCTCAGTCACTACATCCCATTTCCCACAGTCATTGCATCCAATTTCACTCAGTCACCGCACCCAATTCCCCACAGTCACGGCATCACATTACAGTCAGTCACTGCATCCCATTTCACTCAGTCACTGCATCCCATTTCAGTCAGTCACTGCATCCCATTTCCCACAGTCAGTGCATCCCATTTCTCTCAGTCACTACATCCAATTTCCCACAGTCACTGCATCCCATTTCACTCAGTCACTGCATCCCATTTAATGGAGAGAGTGAATCCTATTCAACTGAGACAGCAAATCCATTTCCATCAGTCACCGCGCAATATTCCCCACAGTCACGGCATCACATTACCCTCAGTCACTGCGTCCCATTACACTCAGTCACTGCGTCCCATTACACTCAGTCACTGCGCCCCATTTCGCTCTGTCACTGCATCCCATTTCCCTCTGTCACTGCATCCCATTTCCCTATGTCACTGCATCCCATTTCCCTCAGTCACTGCATCCCATTTCCCTCAGTCACTGCATCCCATTTCCCTCAGTCACTGCATTCCATTTCATCCAGTCACTGTATCCCATTTCATCCAGTCACTGCATCGCATTTGACTCAGTCACTGCATCCCATTTGACTCAGTCACTGCATCCCATTTGACTCAGTCACTGCATCTCATTGAACTGAGACAGTGCATCCCATTGCCGTCAGTCTCAGCACCCCATTTCACTCAGTCACTGCATCCCATTTTACACAGTCACTGCATCCCATTTCACTCAGTCACTGCATCTCATTTCGCTCAGTCACTGCATCCCATTTCACTCAGTCACTGCATCCCATTTCAATCAGTCACTGCATCCCATTTCACTCAGTCACTGCCTCCCACTTCACTCAGTCACTGCCTCCCAAATTCAGTCGGTCACTGCCTCCCATTTCAGTCAGTCACGACCTCCCATTTCAGTCAGTCACTGCATCTCATTTCCCACTGTCACTGCATCTACTTTCCCTCAGTCACGGCACCTCCTGTCCCTCAGTCACTGCATCCCATTTCCCTCAGTCACAGCATCCCATTTCATTCAGTCACAGCATCCCATTTCACTCAGTCACTGCATCCCATTTCACTCAGTCACTGCAACCCATTTCACTCAGTCACTGCATCCCACTTAACTGAGACAGTGATTCTCATTGAACTGAGACAGTGCATCCCATTGCCCTCAGTCACTGCATTCCATTTCCATCAGTCACTGCATTCAATTTCCATCAGTCACTGCATCCCATTTCACTCAGTCACTGGATACAATTTCCATCAGTCACTGCAATGCATTCCACTCTGTTACTGCATCCAATTTCACTCAGTCACTGCATCCCAATTCTCTCAGTCACTACAACCCATTTCCCACAGTCATTGCAGCCAATTTCACTCTCTCACTGCATTCAATTTCCATCCGTCAGTGCATTCAATTTCCGTCAGTCACTGCATCGCATTTCACTCAGTCAGGGCATCCTATTTCACTCAGCCAGGGCATCCTATTTCACTCAGTCAGGGCATCCTATTTCACTCAGTCACTGCATACTATTTCCCTCAGTCACTGCATCCAATTTCACGCAGTCACTGCATCTCATTTCACGCAGTCACTGCATCACATTTCACACAGTCACGGCATCACATTTCAGTCAGTCACTGCATCACATTTCACTCAGTCACTGCCTCCCACTTCACTCAGTCACTACCTCCCATTTCAGACAGTCACTACCTCCCATTTCAGACAGTCACTGCATCCCATTTCCCTCAGTCACTGCATCCCACTTCACTCAGTCACTGCATCCCACTTCACTCAGTCACTGCATCCCACTTCACTCAGTCACTGCCTCCCATTTCACTCAGTCACTGCATCCAATTTCACTCAGTCACTGCATCTCATTTCGCTCAGTCACTGCATCTCATTTCGCTCAGTCACTGCATCTCATTTCGCTCAGTCACTGCATCCCATTTCACTCAGTCACTGCGTCCCATTTCAATCAGTCACTGCATCCCATTTCACTCAGTCACTGCCTCCCACTTCACTCAGTCACTGCCTCCCAAATTCAGTCGGTCACTGCCTCCCAAATTCAGTCGGTCACTGCCTCCCATTTCAGTCAGTCACGACCTCCCATTTCAGTCAGTCACGGCATCTCATTTCCCAATGTCACTGCATCTACTTTCCCTCAGTCACGGCACCTCCTGTCCCTCAGTCACTGCATCCCATTTCCCTCAGTCACAGCATCCCATTTCACTCAGTCACTGCATCCCATTTCACTCAGTCACTGCATCCCATTTCACTCAGTCACTGCATCCCATTTCACTCAGTCACTGCATCCCACTTAACTGAGACAGTGATTCTCATTGAACTGAGACAGTGCATCCCATTGCCCTCAGTCACTGCATTCCATTTCCATCAGTCACTGCATTCAATTTCCATCAGTCACTGCATCCCATTTCACTCAGTCACTGGATTCAATTTCCATCAGTCACTGCAATGCATTCCACTCTGTTACTGCATCCAATTTCACTCAGACACAGCATCCCATTTCACTCAGTCACTGCATCCCAATTCTCTCAGTCACTACAACCCATTTCCCACAGTCATTGCAGCCAATTTGACTCTCTCACTGCATTCAATTTCCATCCGTCAGTGCATTCAATTTCCGTCAGTCACTGCATCGCATTTCACTCAGTCAGGGAATCCTATTTCACTCAGTCAGGGCATCCTATTTCACTCAGTCAGGGCATCCTATTTCCCTCAGTCACTGCATCCAATTTCACGCAGTCACTGCATCCCATGTCACGCAGTCACTGCATCTCATTTCACGCAGTCACTGCATCTCATTTCACGCAGTCACTGCATCACATTTCACACAGTCACGGCATCACATTTCACTCAGTCACTGCATCACATTTCACTCAGTCACTGCATCTCCTTTCCATCAGTCACTGCATCTCACTTCACTCATTCACTGCATCCCAATTTAAGCAGTCACTGCATCCCATTTCACTCCGTCACTGCATCCCGTTTCTCAAATGACGCTGCATTCAAGTTCCGTCAGGTACTGCATCCCATTTCCTCAGTCACTGCATCCCATTTCCCTCTGTCACTGCATCCCATTTCACTCAGTCACAGTATCCCATTTCATCAGACACTGCATCCCATTTCACTCAGACACTGCATCCCATTTCCCACGGTCACTGCACCACATTTCACTCAGTCACAGCATCCCATTTCTCTCAGTCACTACATCCCATTTCCCACAGTCATTGCATCCAATTTCACTCAGTCACCGCACCCAATTCCCCACAGTCACGGCATCACATTACAGTCAGTCACTGCCTCCCATTTCACTCAGTCACTGCATCCCAATTCTCTCAGTCACTACAACCCATTTCCCACAGTCATTGCAGCCAATTTGACTCTCTCACTGCATTCAATTTCCATCCGTCAGTGCATTCAATTTCCGTCAGTCACTGCATCGCATTTCACTCAGTCAGGGCATCCTATTTCACTCAGTCAGGGCATCCTATTTCACTCAGTCAGGGCATCCTATTTCACTCAGTCAGGGCATCCTATTTCACTCAGTCACTGCATACTATTTCCCTCAGTCACTGCATCCAATTTCACGCAGTCACTGCATCTCATTTCACGCAGTCACTGCATCACATTTCACACAGTCACGGCATCACATTTCACTCAGTCACGGCATCACATTTCACTCAGTCACTGCATCTCCTTTCCATCAGTCACTGCATCTCACTTCACTCATTCACTGCATCCCAATTTAAGCCGTCACTGCATCCCATTTCACTCCGTCACTGCATCCCGTTTCTCAAATGACGCTGCATTCAAGTTCCGTCAGGTACTGTATCCCAATTCCTCAGTCACTGCATCCCATTTCCCTCTGTCACTGCATCCCATTTCACTCAGTCACAGTATCCCATTTCATCAGACACTGCATCCCATTTCACTCAGACACTGCATCCCATTTCCCACGGTCACTGCACCACATTTCACTCAGTCACAGCATCCCATTTCTCTCAGTCACTACATCCCATTTCCCACAGTCATTGCATCCAATTTCACTCAGTCACCGCACCCAATTCCCCACAGTCACGGCATCACATTACAGTCAGTCACTGCATCCCATTTCACTCAGTCACTGCATCCCATTTCAGTCAGTCACTGCATCCCATTTCCCACAGTCAGTGCATCCCATTTCTCTCAGTCACTACATCCAATTTCCCACAGTCACTGCATCCCATTTCACTCAGTCACTGCATCCCATTTAATGGAGAGAGTGAATCCTATTCAACTGAGACAGCAAATCCATTTCCATCAGTCACCGCGCAATATTCCCCACAGTCACGGCATCACATTACCCTCAGTCACTGCGTCCCATTACACTCAGTCACTGCGTCCCATTACACTCAGTCACTGCGCCCCATTTCGCTCTGTCACTGCATCCCATTTCCCTCTGTCACTGCATCCCATTTCCCTCAGTCACTGCATCCCATTTCCCTCAGTCACTGCATCCCATTTCCCTCAGTCACTGCATTCCATTTCATCCAGTCACTGTATCCCATTTCATCCAGTCACTGCATCGCATTTGACTCAGTCACTGCATCCCATTTGACTCAGTCACTGCATCGCATTTGACTCAGACACTGCATCTCATTGAACTGAGACAGTGCATCCCATTGCCGTCAGTCTCAGCACCCCATTTCACTCAGTCACTGCATCCCATTTTACACAGTCACTGCATCCCATTTCACTCAGTCACTGCATCTCATTTCGCTCAGTCACTGCATCCCATTTCACTCAGTCACTGCATCCCATTTCACTCAGTCACTGCATCCCACTTAACTGAGACAGTGATTCTCATTGAACTGAGACAGTGCATCCCATTGCCCTCAGTCACTGCATTCCATTTCCATCAGTCATTGCATCCAATTTCACTCAGTCACCGCACCCAATTCCCCACAGTCACGGCATCACATTACAGTCAGTCACTGCCTCCCATTTCACTCAGTCACTGCATCCCAATTCTCTCAGTCACTACAACCCATTTCCCACAGTCATTGCAGCCAATTTGACTCTCTCACTGCATTCAATTTCCATCCGTCAGTGCATTCAATTTCCATCGGTCAGTGCATTCAATTTCCGTCAGTCACTGCATCGCATTTCACTCAGTCAGGGCATCCTATTTCACTCAGTCAGGGCATCCTATTTCACTCAGTCAGGGCGTCTCATTTCGCTCAGTCACTGCATCCCATTGAACTGAGACAGTGCATCCCATTGCCGTCAGTCTCAGCACCCCATTTCACTCAGTCACTGCATCCCATTTTACACAGTCACTGCATCCCATTTCACTCAGTCACTGCATCTCATTTCGCTCAGTCACTGCATCCCATTTCACTCAGTCACTGCATCCCATTTCAATCAGTCACTGCATCCCATTTCACTCAGTCACTGCCTCCCACTTCACTCAGTCACTGCCTCCCAAATTCAGTCGGTCACTGCCTCCCATTTCAGTCAGTCACGACCTCCCATTTCAGTCAGTCACTGCATCTCATTTCCCACTGTCACTGCATCTACTTTCCCTCAGTCACGGCACCTCCTGTCCCTCAGTCACTGCATCCCATTTCCCTCAGTCACAGCATCCCATTTCATTCAGTCACAGCATCCCATTTCACTCAGTCACTGCATCCCATTTCACTCAGTCACTGCATCCCATTTCACTCAGTCACTGCATCCCATTTAACTGAGACAGTGATTCTCATTGAACTGAGACAGTGCATCCCATTGCCCTCAGTCACTGCATTCCATTTCCATCAGTCACTGCATTCAATTTCCATCAGTCACTGCATCCCATTTCACTCAGTCACTGGATACAATTTCCATCAGTCACTGCAATGCATTCCACTCTGTTACTGCATCCAATTTCACTCAGTCACTGCATCCCAATTCTCTCAGTCACTACAACCCATTTCCCACAGTCATTGCAGCCAATTTCACTCTCTCACTGCATTCAATTTCCATCCGTCAGTGCATTCAATTTCCGTCAGTCACTGCATCGCATTTCACTCAGTCAGGGCATCCTATTTCACTCAGCCAGGGCATCCTATTTCACTCAGTCAGGGCATCCTATTTCACTCAGTCACTGCATACTATTTCCCTCAGTCACTGCATCCAATTTCACGCAGTCACTGCATCTCATTTCACGCAGTCACTGCATCACATTTCACACAGTCACGGCATCACATTTCAGTCAGTCACTGCATCACATTTCACTCAGTCACTGCCTCCCACTTCACTCAGTCACTACCTCCCATTTCAGACAGTCACTACCTCCCATTTCAGACAGTCACTGCATCCCATTTCCCTCAGTCACTGCATCCCACTTCACTCAGTCACTGCATCCCACTTCACTCAGTCACTGCATCCCACTTCACTCAGTCACTGCCTCCCATTTCACTCAGTCACTGCATCCAATTTCACTCAGTCACTGCATCTCATTTCGCTCAGTCACTGCATCTCATTTCGCTCAGTCACTGCATCTCATTTCGCTCAGTCACTGCATCCCATTTCACTCAGTCACTGCGTCCCATTTCAATCAGTCACTGCATCCCATTTCACTCAGTCACTGCCTCCCACTTCACTCAGTCACTGCCTCCCAAATTCAGTCGGTCACTGCCTCCCAAATTCAGTCGGTCACTGCCTCCCATTTCAGTCAGTCACGACCTCCCATTTCAGTCAGTCACGGCATCTCATTTCCCAATGTCACTGCATCTACTTTCCCTCAGTCACGGCACCTCCTGTCCCTCAGTCACTGCATCCCATTTCCCTCAGTCACAGCATCCCATTTCACTCAGTCACTGCATCCCATTTCACTCAGTCACTGCATCCCATTTCACTCAGTCACTGCATCCCATTTCACTCAGTCACTGCATCCCACTTAACTGAGACAGTGATTCTCATTGAACTGAGACAGTGCATCCCATTGCCCTCAGTCACTGCATTCCATTTCCATCAGTCACTGCATTCAATTTCCATCAGTCACTGCATCCCATTTCACTCAGTCACTGGATTCAATTTCCATCAGTCACTGCAATGCATTCCACTCTGTTACTGCATCCAATTTCACTCAGACACAGCATCCCATTTCACTCAGTCACTGCATCCCAATTCTCTCAGTCACTACAACCCATTTCCCACAGTCATTGCAGCCAATTTGACTCTCTCACTGCATTCAATTTCCATCCGTCAGTGCATTCAATTTCCGTCAGTCACTGCATCGCATTTCACTCAGTCAGGGCATCCTATTTCACTCAGTCAGGGCATCCTATTTCACTCAGTCAGGGCATCCTATTTCCCTCAGTCACTGCATCCAATTTCACGCAGTCACTGCATCCCATGTCACGCAGTCATTGCATCTCATTTCACGCAGTCACTGCATCTCATTTCACGCAGTCACGGCATCACATTTCACTCAGTCACTGCATCACATTTCACTCAGTCACTGCATCTCCTTTCCATCAGTCACTGCATCTCACTTCACTCATTCACTGCATCCCAATTTAAGCAGTCACTGCATCCCATTTCACTCCGTCACTGCATCCCGTTTCTCAAATGACGCTGCATTCAAGTTCCGTCAGGTACTGCATCCCATTTCCTCAGTCACTGCATCCCATTTCCCTCTGTCACTGCATCCCATTTCACTCAGTCACAGTATCCCATTTCATCAGACATTGCATCCCATTTCACTCAGACACTGCATCCCATTTCCCACGGTCACTGCACCACATTTCACTCAGTCACAGCATCCCATTTCTCTCAGTCACTACATCCCATTTCCCACAGTCATTGCATCCAATTTCACTCAGTCACCGCACCCAATTCCCCACAGTCACGGCATCACATTACAGTCAGTCACTGCCTCCCATTTCACTCAGTCACTGCATCCCAATTCTCTCAGTCACTACAACCCATTTCCCACAGTCATTGCAGCCAATTTGACTCTCTCACTGCATTCAATTTCCATCCGTCAGTGCATTCAATTTCCGTCAGTCACTGCATCGCATTTCACTCAGTCAGGGCATCCTATTTCACTCAGTCAGGGCATCCTATTTCACTCAGTCACTGCATACTATTTCCCTCAGTCACTGCATCCAATTTCACGCAGTCACTGCATCTCATTTCACGCAGTCACTGCATCACATTTCACACAGTCACGGCATCACATTTCACTCAATCACGGCATCACATTTCACTCAGTCACTGCATCTCCTTTCCATCAGTCACTGCATCTCACTTCACTCATTCACTGCATCCCAATTTAAGCCGTCACTGCATCCCATTTCACTCCGTCACTGCATCCCGTTTCTCAAATGACGCTGCATTCAAGTTCCGTCAGGTACTGCATCCCATTTCCTCAGTCACTGCATCCCATTTCCCTCTGTCACTGCATCCCATTTCACTCAGTCACAGTATCCCATTTCATCAGACACTGCATCCCATTTCACTCAGACACTGCATCCCATTTCCCACCGTCACTGCACCACATTTCACTCAGTCACAGCATCCCATTTCTCTCAGTCACTACATCCCATTTCCCACAGTCATTGCATCCAATTTCACTCAGTCACCGCACCCAATTCCCCACAGTCACGGCATCACATTACAGTCAGTCACTGCATCCCATTTCACTCAGTCACTGCATCCCATTTCAGTCAGTCACTGCATCCCATTTCCCACAGTCAGTGCATCCCATTTCTCTCAGTCACTACATCCAATTTCCCACAGTCACTGCATCCCATTTCACTCAGTCACTGCATCCCATTTAATGGAGAGAGTGAATCCTATTCAACTGAGACAGCAAATCCATTTCCATCAGTCACCGCGCAATATTCCCCACAGTCACGGCATCACATTACCCTCAGTCACTGCGTCCCATTACACTCAGTCACTGCGTCCCATTACACTCAGTCACTGCGCCCCATTTCGCTCTGTCACTGCATCCCATTTCCCTCTGTCACTGCATCCCATTTCCCTCAGTCACTGCATCCCATTTCCCTCAGTCACTGCATCCCATTTCCCTCAGTCACTGCATCCCATTTCCCTCAGTCACTGCATTCCATTTCATCCAGTCACTGTATCCCATTTCATCCAGTCACTGCATCGCATTTGACTCAGTCACTGCATCCCATTTGACTCAGTCACTGCATCCCATTTGACTCAGTCACTGCATCTCATTGAACTGAGACAGTGCATCCCATTGCCGTCAGTCTCAGCACCCCATTTCACTCAGTCACTGCATCCCATTTTACACAGTCACTGCATCCCATTTCACTCAGTCACTGCATCTCATTTCGCTCAGTCACTGCATCCCATTTCACTCAGTCACTGCATCCCATTTCAATCAGTCACTGCATCCCATTTCACTCAGTCACTGCCTCCCACTTCACTCAGTCACTGCCTCCCAAATTCAGTCGGTCACTGCCTCCCATTTCAGTCAGTCACGACCTCCCATTTCAGTCAGTCACTGCATCTCATTTCCCACTGTCACTGCATCTACTTCCCCTCAGTCACGGCACCTCCTGTCCCTCAGTCACTGCATCCCATTTCCCTCAGTCACAGCATCCCATTTCATTCAGTCACAGCATCCCATTTCACTCAGTCACTGCATCCCATTTCACTCAGTCACTGCATCCCATTTCACTCAGTCACTGCATCCCACTTAACTGAGACAGTGATTCTCATTGAACTGAGACAGTGCATCCCATTGCCCTCAGTCACTGCATTCCATTTCCATCAGTCACTGCATTCAATTTCCATCAGTCACTGCATCCCATTTCACTCAGTCACTGGATACAATTTCCATCAGTCACTGCAATGCATTCCACTCTGTTACTGCATCCAATTTCACTCAGTCACTGCATCCCAATTCTCTCAGTCACTACAACCCATTTCCCACAGTCATTGCAGCCAATTTCACTCTCTCACTGCATTCAATTTCCATCCGTCAGTGCATTCAATTTCCGTCAGTCACTGCATCGCATTTCACTCAGTCAGGGCATCCTATTTCACTCAGCCAGGGCATCCTATTTCACTCAGTCAGGGCATCCTATTTCACTCAGTCACTGCATACTATTTCCCTCAGTCACTGCATCCAATTTCACGCAGTCACTGCATCTCATTTCACGCAGTCACTGCATCACATTTCACACAGTCACGGCATCACATTTCAGTCAGTCACTGCATCACATTTCACTCAGTCACTGCCTCCCACTTCACTCAGTCACTACCTCCCATTTCAGACAGTCACTACCTCCCATTTCAGACAGTCACTGCATCCCATTTCCCTCAGTCACTGCATCCCACTTCACTCAGTCACTGCATCCCACTTCACTCAGTCACTGCATCCCACTTCACTCAGTCACTGCCTCCCATTTCACTCAGTCACTGCATCCAATTTCACTCAGTCACTGCATCTCATTTCGCTCAGTCACTGCATCTCATTTCGCTCAGTCACTGCATCTCATTTCGCTCAGTCACTGCATCCCATTTCACTCAGTCACTGCGTCCCATTTCAATCAGTCACTGCATCCCATTTCACTCAGTCACTGCCTCCCACTTCACTCAGTCACTGCCTCCCAAATTCAGTCGGTCACTGCCTCCCAAATTCAGTCGGTCACTGCCTCCCATTTCAGTCAGTCACGACCTCCCATTTCAGTCAGTCACGGCATCTCATTTCCCAATGTCACTGCATCTACTTTCCCTCAGTCACGGCACCTCCTGTCCCTCAGTCACTGCATCCCATTTCCCTCAGTCACAGCATCCCATTTCACTCAGTCACTGCATCCCATTTCACTCAGTCACTGCATCCCACTTAACTGAGACAGTGATTCTCATTGAACTGAGACAGTGCATCCCATTGCCCTCAGTCACTGCATTCCATTTCCATCAGTCACTGCATTCAATTTCCATCAGTCACTGCATCCCATTTCACTCAGTCACTGGATTCAATTTCCATCAGTCACTGCAATGCATTCCACTCTGTTACTGCATCCAATTTCACTCAGACACAGCATCCCATTTCACTCAGTCACTGCATCCCAATTCTCTCAGTCACTACAACCCATTTCCCACAGTCATTGCAGCCAATTTGACTCTCTCACTGCATTCAATTTCCATCCGTCAGTGCATTCAATTTCCGTCAGTCACTGCATCGCATTTCACTCAGTCAGGGCATCCTATTTCACTCAGTCAGGGCATCCTATTTCACTCAGTCAGGGCATCCTATTTCCCTCAGTCACTGCATCCAATTTCACGCAGTCACTGCATCCCATGTCACGCAGTCACTGCATCTCATTTCACGCAGTCACTGCATCTCATTTCACGCAGTCACTGCATCACATTTCACACAGTCACGGCATCACATTTCACTCAGTCACTGCATCACATTTCACTCAGTCACTGCATCTCCTTTCCATCAGTCACTGCATCTCACTTCACTCATTCACTGCATCCCAATTTAAGCAGTCACTGCATCCCATTTCACTCCGTCACTGCATCCCGTTTCTCAAATGACGCTGCATTCAAGTTCCGTCAGGTACTGCATCCCATTTCCTCAGTCACTGCATCCCATTTCCCTCTGTCACTGCATCCCATTTCACTCAGTCACAGTATCCCATTTCATCAGACACTGCATCCCATTTCACTCAGACACTGCATCCCATTTCCCACGGTCACTGCACCACATTTCACTCAGTCACAGCATCCCATTTCTCTCAGTCACTACATCCCATTTCCCACAGTCATTGCATCCAATTTCACTCAGTCACCGCACCCAATTCCCCACAGTCACGGCATCACATTACAGTCAGTCACTGCCTCCCACTTCACTCAGTCACTGCCTCCCAAATTCAGTCGGTCACTGCCTCCCATTTCAGTCAGTCACGACCTCCCATTTCAGTCAGTCACTGCATCTCATTTCCCACTGTCACTGCATCTACTTTCCCTCAGTCACGGCACCTCCTGTTCCTCAGTCACTGCATCCCATTTCCCTCAGTCACAGCATCCCATTTCCTTCAGTCACAGCATCCCATTTCACTCAGTCACTGCATCCCATTTCACTCAGTCACTGCATCCCATTTCACTCAGTCACTGCATCCCACTTAACTGAGACAGTGATTCTCATTGAACTGAGACAGTGCATCCCATTGCCCTCAGTCACTGCATTCCATTTCCATCAGTCACTGCATCCCATTTCACTCAGTCACTGGATTCAATTTCCATCAGTCACTGCAATGCATTCCACTCTGTTACTGCATCCAATTTCACTCAGTCACTGCATCCCAATTCTCTCAGTCACTACATCCCATTTCCCACAGTCATTGCAGCCAATTTCACTCTCTCACTGCATTCAATTTCCATCCGTCAGTGCATTCAATTTCCGTCAGTCACTGCATCGCATTTCACTCAGTCAGGGCATCCTATTTCACTCAGCCAGGGCATCCCATTTCACTCAGTCAGGGCATCCTATTTCACTCAGTCACTGCATACTATTTCCCTCAGTCACTGCATCCAATTTCACGCAGTCACTGCATCTCATTTCATGCAGTCACTGCATCACATTTCACACAGTCACGGCATCACATTTCAGTCAGTCACTGCATCACATTTCACTCAGTCACTGCCTCCCACTTCACTCAGTCACTGCCTCCCATTTCAGTCAGTCACTACCTCCCATTTCAGACAGTCAATGCATCCCATTTCCCTCAGTCACTGCATCCCACTTCACTCAGTCACTGCATCTCACTTCACTCAGTCACTGCATCCCATTTCCCTCAGTCACTGCATTCCATTTCATCCAGTCACTGCATCCCATTTCATCCAGTCACTGCATCGCATTTGACTCAGTCACTGCATCCCATTTGACTCAGTCACTGCATCCCATTTAACTGAGACAGTGCATCTCATTGAACTGAGACAGTGCATCCCATTGCCGTCAGTCTCAGCACCCCATTTCACTCAGTCACTGCATCCCATTTTACACAGTCACTGCATCCCATTTCACTCAGTCACTGCATCTCATTTCGCTCAGTCACTGCATCCCATTTCACTCAGTCACTGCATCCCATTTCACTCAGTCACTGCATCCCATTTCAATCAGTCACTGCATCCCATTTCACTCAGTCACTGCCTCCCAGTTCACTCAGTCACTGCCTCCCAAATTCAGTCGGTCACTGCCTCCCATTTCAGTCAGTCACGACCTCCCATTTCAGTCAGTCACTGCATCTCATTTCCCACTGTCACTGCATCTACTTTCCCTCAGTCACGGCACCTCCTGTCCCTCAGTCACTGCATCCCATTTCACTCAGTCACTGCATCCCATTTCACTCAGTCACTGCATCCCACTTAACTGAGACAGTGATTCTCATTGAACTGAGACAGTGCATCCCATTGCCCTCAGTCACTGCATTCCATTTCCATCAGTCACTGCATTCAATTTCCATCAGTCACTGCATCCCATTTCACTCAGTCACTGGATTCAATTTCCATCAGTCACTGCAATGCATTCCACTCTGTTACTGCATCCAATTTCACTCAGTCACTGCATCCCAATTATCTCAGTCACTGCACCCCATTTCCCACAGTCACTGCAGCCAATTTGACTCTCTCACTGCATTCAATGTCCATCCGTCAGTGCATTCAATTTCCGTCAGTCACTGCATCGCATTTCACTCAGTCAGGGCATCCTATTTCACTCAGTCAGGGCATCCTATTTCACTCAGTCACTGCATACTATTTCCCTCAGTCACTGCATCCAATTTCACGCAGTCACTGCATCTCATTTCACGCAGTCACTGCATCACATTTCACACAGTCACGGCATCACATTTCACTCAGTCACGGCATCACATTTCACTCAGTCACTGCATCTCCTTTCCATCAGTCACTGCATCTCACTGCACTCATTCACTGCATCCCAATTTAAGCAGTCACTGCATCCCATTTCACTCCGTCACTGCATCCCCGTTTCTCAAATGACGCTGCATTCAAGTTCCGTCAGGTACTGCATCCCATTTCCTCAGTCACTGCATCCCATTTCCCTCTGTCACTGCATCCCATTTCCCTCTGTCACTGCATCCCATTTCCCTCAGTCACTGCATCCCATTCCCTCAGTCACTGCATCCCATTTCCCTCAGTCACTGCATCCCATTTCACTCAGTCACAGTATCCCATTTCATCAGACACTGCATCCCATTTCACTCAGACACTGCATCCCATTTCCCACGGTCACTGCACCACATTTCACTCAGTCACAGCATCCCATTTCTCTCAGTCACTACATCCCATTTCCCACAGTCATTGCATCCAATTTCACTCAGTCACCGCACCCAATTCCCCACAGTCACGGCATCACATTACAGTCAGTCACTGCATCCCATTTCACTCAGTCACTGCATCCCATTTCAGTCAGTCACTGCATCCCATTTCCCACAGTCAGTGCATCCCATTTCTCTCAGTCACTACATCCAATTTCCCACAGTCACTGCATCCAATTTCACTCAGTCACTGCATCCCATTTAATGGAGAGAGTGAATCCTATTCAACTGAGACAGCAAATCCAATTCCATCAGTCACCGCGCAATATTCCCCACAGTCACGGCATCACATTACCCTCAGTCACTGCGTCCCATTACACTCAGTCACTGCGTCCCATTACACTCAGTCACTGCGTCCCATTACACTCAGTCACTGCGTCCCATTTCGCTCTGTCACTGCATCCCATTTCCCTCTGTCACTGCATCCCATTTCCCTCTGTCACTGCATCCCATTTCCCTCTGTCACTGCATCCCATTTCCCTCAGTCACTGCATCCCATTTCCCTCAGTCACTGCATCCCATTTCCCTCAGTCACTGCATTCCATTTCATCCAGTCACTGTATCCCATTTCATCCAGTCACTGCATCGCATTTGACTCAGTCACTGAATCCCATTTGACTCAGTCACTGCCTCCCATTTGACTCAGTCACTGCATCTCATTGAACTTAGACAGTGCATCCCATTGCCGTCAGTCTCAGCACCCCATTTCACTCAGTCACTGCATCCCATTTTACACAGTCACTGCATCCCATTTCCCTCAGTCACTGCATCTCATTTCGCTCAGTCACTGCATCCCATTTCACTCAGTCACTGCATCCCATTTCAATCAGTCACTGCATCCCATTTCACTCAGTCACTGCCTCCCACTTCACTCAGTCACTGCCTCCCAAATTCAGTCGGTCACTGCCTCCCATTTCAGTCAGTCACGACCTCCCATTTCAGTCAGTCACTGCATCTCATTTCCCACTGTCACTGCATCTACTTTCCCTCAGTCACGGCACCTCCTGTCCCTCAGTCACTGCATCCCATTTCCCTCAGTCACTGCATCCCATTTCATTCAGTCACAGCATCCCATTTCACTCAGTCACTGCATCCCATTTCACTCAGTCACTGCATCCCATTTCACTCAGTCACTGCATCCCATTTCACTCAGTCACTGCATCCCACTTGACTGAGACAGTGATTCTCATTGAACTGAGACAGTGCATCCCATTGCCCTCAGTCACTGCATTCCATTTCCATCAGTCACTGCATTCAATTTCCATCAGTCACTGCATCCCATTTCACTCAGTCACTGGATTCAATTTCCATCAGTCACTGCAATGCATTCCACTCTGTTTCTGCATCCAATTTCACTCAGACACAGCATCCCATTTCACTCAGTCACTGCATCCCAATTCTCTCAGTCACTACAACCCATTTCCCACAGTCATTGCAGCCAATTTGACTCTCTCACTGCATTCAATTTCCATCCGTCAGTGCATTCAATTTCCGTCAGTCACTGCATCGCATTTCACTCAGTCAGGGCATCCTATTTCACTCAGCCAGGGCATCCTATTTCACTCAGTCAGGGCATCCTATTTCACTCAGTCACTGCATACTATTTCCCTCAGTCACTGCATCCAATTTCACGCAGTCACTGCATCTCATTTCACGCAGTCACTGCATCACATTTCACACAGTCACGGCATCACATTTCAGTCAGTCACTGCATCACATTTCACTCAGTCACTGCCTCCCACTTCACTCAGTCACTGCCTCCCATTTCAGTCAGTCACTACCTCCCATTTCAGACAGTCAATGCATCCCATTTCCCTCAGTCACTGCATCCCACTTCACTCAGTCACTGCATCCCACTTCACTCAGTCACTGCATCCCACTTCACTCAGTCACTGCCTCCCACTTCACTCAGTCACTGCCTCCCATTTCACTCAGTCACTACCTCCCATTTCAGACAGTCACTACCTCCCATTTCAGACAGTCACTGCATCCCATTTCCCTCAGTCACTGCATCCCACTTCACTCAGTCACTGCATCCCACTTCACTCAGTCACTGCCTCCCATTTCACTCAGTCACTGCATCCCATTTTACACAGTCACTGCATCCCATTTCACTCAGTCACTGCATCTCATTTCGCTCAGTCACTGCATCCCATTTCACTCAGTCACTGCGTCCCATTTCAATCAGTCACTGCATCCCATTTTACTCAGTCACTGCCTCCCACTTCACTCAGTCACTGCCTCCCAAATTCAGTCGGTCACTGCCTCCCAAATTCAGTCGGTCACTGCCTCCCATTTCAGTCAGTCACGACCTCCCATTTCAGTCAGTCACGGCATCTCATTTCCCAATGTCACTGCATCTACTTTCCCTCAGTCACGGCACCTCCTGTCCCTCAGTCACTGCATCCCATTTCCCTCAGTCACAGCATCCCATTTCACTCAGTCACTGCATCCCATTTCACTCAGTCACTGCATCCCATTTCACTCAGTCACTGCATCCCACTTAACTGAGACAGTGATTCTCATTGAACTGAGACAGTGCATCCCATTGCCCTCAGTCACTGCATTCCATTTCCATCAGTCACTGCATTCAATTTCCATCAGTCACTGCATCCCATTTCACTCAGTCACTGGATTCAATTTCCATCAGTCACTGCAATGCATTCCACTCTGTTTCTGCATCCAATTTCACTCAGACACAGCATCCCATTTCACTCAGTCACTGCATCCCAATTCTCTCAGTCACTACAACCCATTTCCCACAGTCATTGCAGCCAATTTGACTCTCTCACTGCATTCAATTTCCATCCGTCAGTGCATTCAATTTCCGTCAGTCACTGCATCGCATTTCACTCAGTCAGGGCATCCTATTTCACTCAGTCAGGGCATCCTATTTCACTCAGTCAGGGCATCCTATTTCCCTCAGTCACTGCATCCAATTTCACGCAGTCACTGCATCCCATGTCACGCAGTCACTGCATCTCATTTCACGCAGTCACTGCATCTCATTTCACGCAGTCACTGCATCACATTTCACACAGTCACGGCATCAGATTTCACTCAGTCACTGCATCACATTTCACTCAGTCACTGCATCTCCTTTCCATCAGTCACTGCATCTCACTTCACTCATTCACTGCATCCCAATTTAAGCAGTCACTGCATCCCATTTCACTCTGTCACTGCATCCCGTTTCTCAAATGACGCTGCATTCAAGTTCCGTCAGGTACTGCATCCCATTTCCTCAGTCACTGCATCCCATTTCCCTCTGTCACTGCATCCCATTTCACTCAGTCACAGTATCCCATTTCATCAGACACTGCATCCCATTTCACTCAGACACTGCATCCCATTTCCCACGGTCACTGCACCACATTTCACTCAGTCACAGCATCCCATTTCTCTCAGTCAATACATCCCATTTCCCACAGTCATTGCATCCAATTTCACTCAGTCACCGCACCCAATTCCCCACAGTCACGGCATCACATTACAGTCAGTCACTGCCTCCCACTTCACTCAGTCACTGCCTCCCAAATTCAGTCGGTCACTGCCTCCCATTTCAGTCAGTCACTGCATCTCATTTCCCACTGTCACTGCATCTACTTTCCCTCAGTCACGGCACCTCCTGTCCCTCAGTCACTGCATCCCATTTCCCTCAGTCACAGCATCCCATTTCATTCAGTCACAGCATCCCATTTCACTCAGTCACTGCATCCCATTTCACTCAGTCACTGCATCCCATTTCACTCAGTCACTGCATCCCATTTCACTCAGTCACTGCATCCCACTTAACTGAGACAGTGATTCTCATTGAACTGAGACAGTGCATCCCATTGCCCTCAGTCACTGCATTCCATTTCCATCAGTCACTGCATTCAATTTACATCAGTCACTGCATCCCATTTCACTCAGTCACTGGATTCAATTTCCATCAGTCACTGCAATGCATTCCACTCTGTTACTGCATCCAATTTCACTCAGACACAGCATCCCAATTATCTCAGTCACTACAACCAATTTCCCACAGTCATTGCAGCCAATTTCACTCTCTCACTGCATTCAATTTCCATCCATCAGTGCATTCAATTTCCGTCAGTCACTGCATCGCATTTCACTCAGTCAGGGCATCCTATTTCACTCAACCAGGGCATCCTATTTCACTCAGTCAGGGCATCCTATTTCACTCAGTCACTGCATACTATTTCCCAAAGTCACTGCATCCAATTTCACGCAGTCACTGCATCTCATTTCACGCAGTCACTGCATCACATTTCACACAGTCACGGCATCACATTTCAGTCAGTCACTGCATCACATTTCAGTCAGTCACTACCTCCCATTTCAGACAGTCAATGCATCCCATTTCCCTCAGTCACTTCATCCCACTTCACTCAGTCACTGCATCCCACTTCACTCAGTCACTGCCTCCCACTTCACTCAGTCACTGCCTCCCATTTCACTCAGTCACTACCTCCCATTTCAGACAGTCACTACCTCCCATTTCAGACAGTCACTGCATCCCATTTCCCTCAGTCACTGCATCCCACTTCACTCAGTCACTGCATCCCACTTCACTCAGTCACTGCCTCCCATTTCACTCAGTCACTGCATCCCATTTCGCTCAGTCACTGCATCTCATTTCGCTCAGTCACTGCATCTCATTTCGCTCAGTCACTGCATCTCATTTCGCTCAGTCACTGCATCCCATTTCACTCAGTCACTGCGTCCCATTTCAATCAGTCACTGCATCCCATTTCATTCAGTCACTGCCTCCCACTTCACTCAGTCACTGCCTCCCACTTCACTCAGTCACTGCCTCCCAAATTCAGTCGGTCACTGCCTCCCATTTCAGTCAGTCACGACCTCCCATTTCAGTCAGTCACTGCATCTCATTTCCCACTGTCACTGCATCTACTTTCCCTCAGTCACGGCACCTCCTGTCCCTCAGTCACTGCATCCCATTTCCCTCAGTCACAGCATGCCATTTCATTCAGTCACAGCATCCCATTTCACTCAGTCACTGCATCCCATTTCACTCAGTCACTGCATCCCATTTCACTCAGTCACTGCATCCCATTTCACTCAGTCACTGCATCCCACTTAACTGAGACAGTGATTCTCATTGAACTGAGACAGTGCATCCCATTGCCCTCAGTCACTGCATTCCATTTCCATCAGTCACTGCATTCAATTTCCATCAGTCACTGCATCCCATTTCACTCAGTCACTGGATTCAATTTCCATCATCACTGCAATGCATTCCACTCTGTTACTGCATCCAATTTCACTCAGTCACTGCATCCCAATTCTCTCAGTCACTACAACCCATTTCCCACAGTCATTGCAGCCAATTTCACTCTCTCACTGCATTCAATTTCCATCCGTCAGTGCATTCAATTTCCGTCAGTCACTGCATCGCATTTCACTCAGTCAGGGCATCCTATTTCACTCAGCCAGGGCATCCTATTTCACTCAGTCAGGGCATCCTATTTCACTCAGTCACTGCATACTATTTCCCTCAGTCACTGCATCCAATTTCACGCAGGCACTGCATCTCATTTCACGCAGTCACTGCATCACATTTCACACAGTCACGGCATCACATTTCTGTCAGTCACTGCATCACATTTCAGTCAGTCACTACCTCCCATTTCAGACAGTCAATGCATCCCATTTCCCTCAGTCACTGCATCCCACTTCACTCAGTCACTGCATCCCACTTCACTCAGTCACTGCCTCCCACTTCACTCAGTCACTGCCTCCCATTTCACTCAGTCACTACCTCCCATTTCAGACAGTCACTACCTCCCATTTCAGACAGTCACTGCATCCCATTTCCCTCAGTCACTGCATCCCACTTCACTCAGTCACTGCATCCCACTTCACTCAGTCACTGCCTCCCATTTCACTCAGTCACTGCATCCCATTTTACACAGTCACTGCATCCCATTTCACTCAGTCACTGCATCTCATTTCGCTCAGTCACTGCATCCCATTTCACTCAGTCACTGCGTCCCATTTCAATCAGTCACTGCATCCCATTTTACTCAGTCACTGCCTCCCACTTCACTCAGTCACTGCCTCCCAAATTCAGTCGGTCACTGCCTCCCAAATTCAGTCGGTCACTGCCTCCCATTTCAGTCAGTCACGACCTCCCATTTCAGTCAGTCACGGCATCTCATTTCCCAATGTCACTGCTTCTACTTTCCCTCAGTCACGGCACCTCCTGTCCCTCAGTCACTGCATCCCATTTCCCTCAGTCACAGCATCCCATTTCACTCAGTCACTGCATCCCATTTCACTCAGTCACTGCATCCCATTTCACTCAGTCACTGCATCCCACTTAACTGAGACAGTGATTCTCATTGAACTGAGACAGTGCATCCCATTGCCCTCAGTCACTGCATTCCATTTCCATCAGTCACTGCCTCCCACTTCACTCAGTCACTGCCTCCCATTTCAGTCAGTCACTACCTCCCATTTCAGACAATGCATCCCATTTCCCTCAGTCACTGCCTCCCACTTCACTCAGTCACTGCCTCCCATTTCACTCAGTCACTACCTCCCATTTCAGACAGTCACTACCTCCCATTTCAGACAGTCACTGCATCCCATTTCCCTCAGTCACTGCATCCCACTTCACTCAGTCACTGCATCCCACTTCACTCAGTCACTGCCTCCCATTTCACTCAGTCACTGCATCCCATTTTACACTGTCACTGCATCCCATTTCACTCAGTCACTGCATCTCATTTCGCTCAGTCACTGCATCTCATTTCGCTCAGTCACTGCATCCCATTTCACTCAGTCACTGCGTCCCATTTCAATCAGTCACTGCATCCCATTTCACTCAGTCACTGCCTCCCACTTCACTCAGTCACTGCCTCCCAAATTCAGTCGGTCACTGCCTCCCAAATTCAGTCGGTCACTGCCTCCCATTTCAGTCAGTCACGACCTCCCATTTCAGTCAGTCACGGCATCTCATTTCCCAATGTCACTGCATCTACTTTCCCTCAGTCACGGCACCTCCTGTCCCTCAGTCACTGCATCCCATTTCCCTCAGTCACAGCATCCCATTTCATTCAGTCACAGCATCCCATTTCACTCAGTCACTGCATCCCATTTCACTCAGTCACTGCATCCCATTTCACTCAGTCACTGCATCCCACTTAACTGAGACAGTGATTCTCATTGAACTGAGACAGTGCATCCCATTGCCCTCAGTCACTGCATTCCATTTCCATCAGTCACTGCATTCAATTTCCATCAGTCACTGCATCCCATTTCACTCAGTCACTGGATTCAATTTCCATCAGTCACTGCAATGCATTCCACTCTGTTACTGCATCCAATTTCACTCAGTCACTGCATCCCAATTCTCTCAGTCACTACAACCCATTTCCCACAGTCATTGCAGCCAATTTGACTCTCTCACTGCATTCAATTTCCATCCGTCAGTGCATTCAATTTCCGTCAGTCACTGCATCGCATTTCACTCAGTCAGGGCATCCTATTTCACTCAGTCAGGGCATCCTATTTCACTCAGTCAGGGCATCCTATTTCCCTCAGTCACTGCATCCAATTTCACGCAGTCACTGCATCCCATGTCACGCAGTCACTGCATCTCATTTCACGCAGTCACTGCATCTCATTTCACGCAGTCACTGCATCACATTTCACACAGTCACGGCATCACATTTCACTCAGTCACTGCATCACATTTCACTCAGTCACTGCATCTCCTTTCCATCAGTCACTGCATCTCACTTCACTCATTCACTGCATCCCAATTTAAGCAGTCACTGCATCCCATTTCACTCCGTCACTGCATCCCGTTTCTCAAATGACGCTGCATTCAAGTTCCGTCAGGTACTGCATCCCATTTCCTCAGTCACTGCATCCCATTTCCCTCTGTCACTGCATCCCATTTCACTCAGTCACAGTATCCCATTTCATCAGACACTGCATCCCATTTCACTCAGACACTGCATCCCATTTCCCACGGTCACTGCACCACATTTCACTCAGTCACAGCATCCCATTTCTCTCAGTCAATACATCCCATTTCCCACAGTCATTGCATCCAATTTCACTCAGTCACCGCACCCAATTCCCCACAGTCACGGCATCACATTACAGTCAGTCACTGCCTCCCACTTCACTCAGTCACTGCCTCCCAAATTCAGTCGGTCACTGCCTCCCATTTCAGTCAGTCACGACCTCCCATTTCAGTCAGTCACTGCATCTCATTTCCCACTGTCACTGCATCTACTTTCCCTCAGTCACGGCACCTCCTGTCCCTCAGTCACTGCATCCCATTTCCCTCAGTCACAGCATCCCATTTCATTCAGTCACAGCATCCCATTTCACTCAGTCACTGCATCCCATTTCACTCAGTCACTGCATCCCATTTCACTCAGTCACTGCATCCCACTTAACTGAGACAGTGATTCTCATTGAACTGAGACAGTGCATCCCATTGCCCTCAGTCACTGCATTCCATTTCCATCAGTCACTGCATTCAATTTCCATCAGTCACTGCATCCCATTTCACTCAGTCACTGGATTCAATTTCCATCAGTCACTGCAATGCATTCCACTCTGTTTCTGCATCCAATTTCACTCAGTCACTGCATCCCAATTCTCTCAGTCACTACAACCCATTTCCCACAGTCATTGCAGCCAATTTCACTCTCTCACTGCATTCAATTTCCATCCGTCAGTGCATTCAATTTCCGTCAGTCACTGCATCGCATTTCACTCAGTCAGGGCATCCTATTTCACTCAGCCAGGGCATCCTATTTCACTCAGTCAGGGCATCCTATTTCACTCAGTCACTGCATACTATTTCCCTCAGTCACTGCATCCAATTTCACGCAGGCACTGCATCTCATTTCACGCAGTCACTGCATCACATTTCACACAGTCACGGCATCACATTTCAGTCAGTCACTGCATCACATTTCAGTCAGTCACTACTTCCCATTTCAGACAGTCAATGCATCCCATTTCCCTCAGTCACTGCATCCCACTTCACTCAGTCACTGCATCCCACTTCACTCAGTCACTGCCTCCCACTTCACTCAGTCACTGCCTCCCATTTCACTCAGTCACTACCTCCCATTTCAGACAGTCACTACCTCCCATTTCAGACAGTCACTGCATCCCATTTCCCTCAGTCACTGCATCCCACTTCACTCAGTCACTGCATCCCACTTCACTCAGTCACTGCCTCCCATTTCACTCAGTCACTGCATCCCATTTTACACAGTCACTGCATCCCATTTCACTCAGTCACCGCATCTCATTTCGCTCAGTCACTGCATCTCATTTCGCTCAGTCACTGCATCCCATTTCACTCAGTCACTGCGTCCCATTTCAATCAGTCACTGCATCCCATTTCACTCAGTCACTGCCTCCCACTTCACTCAGTCACTGCCTCCCAAATTCAGTCGGTCACTGCCTCCCAAATTCAGTCGGTCACTGCCTCCCATTTCAGTCAGTCACGACCTCCCATTTCAGTCAGTCACGGCATCTCATTTCCCAATGTCACTGCATCTACTTTCCCTCAGTCACGGCACCTCCTGTCCCTCAGTCACTGCATCCCATTTCCCTCAGTCACAGCATCCCATTTCATTCAGTCACAGCATCCCATTTCACTCAGTCACTGCATCCCATTTCACTCAGTCACTGCATCCCACTTAACTGAGACAGTGATTCTCATTGAACTGAGACAGTGCATCCCATTGCCCTCAGTCACTGCATTCCATTTCCATCAGTCACTGCATTCAATTTCCATCAGTCACTGCATCCCATTTCACTCAGTCACTGGATTCAATTTCCATCAGTCACTGCAATGCATTCCACTCTGTTACTGCATCCAATTTCACTCAGTCACTGCATCCCAATTCTCTCAGTCACTACAACCCATTTCCCACAGTCATTGCAGCCAATTTGACTCTCTCACTGCATTCAATTTCCATCCGTCAGTGCATTCAATTTCCATCAGTCACTGCATCGCATTTCACTCAGTCAGGGCATCCTATTTCACTCAGTCAGGGCATCCTATTTCACTCAGTCAGGGCATCCTATTTCCCTCAGTCACTGCATCCAATTTCACGCAGTCACTGCATCCCATGTCACGCAGTCACTGCATCTCATTTCACGCAGTCACTGCATCTCATTTCACGCAGTCACTGCATCACATTTCACACAGTCACGGCATCACATTTCACTCAGTCACTGCATCACATTTCACTCAGTCACTGCATCTCCTTTCCATCAGTCACTGCATCTCACTTCACTCATTCACTGCATCCCAATTTAAGCAGTCACTGCATCCCATTTCACTCCGTCACTGCATCCCGTTTCTCAAATGACGCTGCATTCAAGTTCCGTCAGGTACTGCATCCCATTTCCTCAGTCACTGCATCCCATTTCCCTCTGTCACTGCATCCCATTTCACTCAGTCACAGTATCCCATTTCATCAGACACTGCATCCCATTTCACTCAGACACTGCATCCCATTTCCCACGGTCACTGCACCACATTTCACTCAGTCACAGCATCCCATTTCTCTCAGTCACTACATCCCATTTCCCACAGTCATTGCATCCAATTTCACTCAGTCACCGCACCCAATTCCCCACAGTCACGGCATCCCATTTCAGTCAGTCACTGCATCCCATTTCCCACAGTCAGTGCATCCCATTTCTCTCAGTCACTACTTCCAATTTCCCACAGTCACTGCATCCCATTTTACTCAGTCACTGCATCCCATTTAATGGAGAGAGTGAATCCTATTCAACTGAGACAGCAAATCCATTTCCATCAGTCACCGCGCAATATTCCCCACAGTCACGGCATCACATTACCCTCAGTCACTGCGTCCCATTACACTCAGTCACTGCGTCCCATTACACTCAGTCACTGCGTCCCATTTCCCTCTGTCACTGCATCCCATTTTCCCCTGTCACTGCATCCCATTTCCCTCAGTCACTGCATCCCATTTCCCTCAGTCACTGCATTCCATTTCATCCAGTCACTGCATCCCATTTCATCCAGTCACTGCATCGCATTTGACTCAGTCACTGCATCCCATTTGACTCAGTCACTGCATCCCATTTAAGTGAGACAGTGCATCTCATTGAACTGAGACAGTGCATCCCATTGCCGTCAGTCTCAACACCCCATTTCACTCAGTCACTGCATCCCATTTCACTCAGTCACTGCATCCCATTTCACTCAGTCACTGCATCTCATTTCGCTCAGTCACTGCATCCCATTTCACTCAGTCACTGCATCCCATTTCACTCAGTCACTGCATCCCATTTCAATCAGTCACTGCATCCCATTTCACTCAGTCACTGCCTCCCACTTCACTCAGTCACTGCCTCCCAAATTCAGTCGGTCACTGCCTCCCATTTCAGTCAGTCACGACCTCCCATTTCAGTCAGTCACTGCATCTCATTTCCCACTGTCACCGCATCTACTTTCCCTCAGTCACGGCACCTCCTGTCCCTCAGTCACTGCATCCCATTTCCCTCAGTCACAGCATCCCATTTCACTCAGTCACTGCATCCCATTTCACTCAGTCACTGCATCCCACTTAACTGAGGCAGTGATTCTCATTGAACTGAGACAGTGCATCCCATTGCCCTCAGTCACTGCATTCCATTTCCATCAGTCAAAGCATCCCATTTCACTCAGTCACTGGATTCAATTTCCATCAGTCACTGCAATGCATTCCACTCTGTTACTGCATCCAATTTCACTCAGTCACTGCATCCCAATTCTCTCAGTCACTACAACCCATTTCCCACAGTCATTGCAGCCAATTTGACTCTCTCACTGCATTCAATTTCCATCCGTCAGTGCATTCAATTTCCGTCAGTCACTGCATCGCATTTCACTCAGTCAGGGCATCCTATTTCACTCAGTCAGGGCATCCTATTTCACTCAGTCACTGCATACTATTTCCCTCAGTCACTGCATCCAATTTCACGCAGTCACTGCATCTCATTTCACGCAGTCACTGCATCACATTTCACACAGTCACGGCATCACATTTCACTCAGTCACGGCATCACATTTCACTCAGTCACTGCATCTCCTTTCCATCAGTCACTGCATCTCACTTCACTCATTCACTGCATCCCAATTTAAGCAGTCACTGCATCCCATTTCACTCCGTCACTGCATCCCGTTTCTCAAATGACGCTGCATTCAAGTTCCGTCAGGTACTGCATCCCATTTCCTCAGTCACTGCATCCCATTTCCCTCTGTCACTGCATCCCATTTCACTCAGTCACAGTATCCCACTTCATCAGACACTGCATCCCATTTCACTCAGACACTGCATCCCATTTCCCACGGTCACTGCACCACATTTCACTCAGTCACAGCATCCCATTTCTCTCAGTCACTACATCCCATTTCCCACAGTCATTGCATCCAATTTCACTCAGTCACCGCACCCAATTCCCCACAGTCACGGCATCACATTACAGTCAGTCACTGCATCCCATTTCACTCAGTCACTGCATCCCATTTCAGTCAGTCACTGCATCCCATTTCCCACAGTCAGTGCATCCCATTTCTCTCAGTCACTACATCCAATTTCCCACAGTCACTGCATCCCATTTCACTCAGTCACTGCATCCCATTTAATGGAGAGAGTGAATCCTATTCAACTGAGACAGCAAATCCATTTCCATCAGTCACCGCGCAATATTCCCCACAGTCACGGCATCACATTACCCTCAGTCACTGCGTCCCATTACACTCAGTCACTGCGTCCCATTACACTCAGTCACTGCGTCCCATTTCGCTCTGTCACTGCATCCCATTTCCCTCTGTCACTGCATCCCATTTCCCTCTGTCACTGCATCCCATTTCCCTCTGTCACTGCATCCCATTTCCCTCTGTCACTGCATCCCATTTCCCTCAGTCACTGCATCCCATTCCCTCAGTCACTGCATCCCATTTCCCTCAGTCACTGCATCCCATTTCCCTCAGTCACTGCATTCCATTTCATCCAGTCACTGTATCCCATTTCATCCAGTCACTGCATCGCATTTGACCCAGTCACTGCATCGCATTTGACTCAGTCACTGCATCGCATTTGACTCAGTCACTGCATCCCATTTGACTCAGTCACTGCATCTCATTGAACTGAGACAGTGCATCCCATTGCCGTCAGTCTCAGCACCCCATTTCACTCAGTCACTGCATCCCATTTTACACAGTCACTGCATCCCATTTCACTCAGTCACTGCATCTCATTTCACTCAGTCACTGCATCCCATTTAATGGAGAGAGTGAATCCTATTCAACTGAGACAGCAAATCCATTTCCATCAGTCACCGCGCAATATTCCCCACAGTCACGGCATCACATTACCCTCAGTCACTGCGTCCCATTACACTCAGTCACTGCGTCCCATTACACTCAGTCACTGTGTCCCATTTCGCTCTGTCACTGCATCCCATTTCGCTCTGTCACTGCATCCCATTTCCCTCTGTCACTGCATCCCATTTCCCTCTGTCACTGCATCCCATTTCCCTCAGTCACTGCATCCCATTTCCCTCAGTCACTGCATTCCATTTCATCCAGTCACTGTATCCCATTTCATCCAGTCACTGCATCGCATTTGACTCAGTCACTGCATCCCATTTGACTCAGTCACTGCATCCCATTTGACTCAGTCACTGCATCTCATTGAACTGAGACAGTGCATCCCATTGCCGTCAGTCTCAGCACCCCATTTCAATCAGTCACTGCATCCCATTTCACTCAGTCACTGCCTCCCACTTCACTCAGTCACTGCCTCCCAAATTCAGTCGGTCACTGCCTCCCATTTCAGTCAGTCACGACCTCCCATTTCAGTCAGTCACTGCATCTCATTTCCCACTGTCACTGCATCTACTTTCCCTCAGTCACGGCACCTCCTGTCCCTCAGTCACTGCATCCCATTTCCCTCAGTCACAGCATCCCATTTCATTCAGTCACAGCATCCCATTTCACTCAGTCACTGCATCCCATTTCACTCAGTCACTGCATCCCATTTCACTCAGTCACTGCATCCCACTTAACTGAGACAGTGATTCTCATTGAACTGAGACAGTGCATCCCATTGCCCTCAGTCACTGCATTCCATTTCCATCAGTCACTGCATTCAATTTCCATCAGTCACTGCATCCCATTTCACTCAGTCACTGAATTCAATTTCCATCAGTCACTGCAATGCATTCCACTCTGTTACTGCATCCAATTTCACTCAGTCACTGCATCCCAATTCTCTCAGTCACTACAACCCATTTCCCACAGTCATTGCAGCCAATTTCACTCTCTCACTGCATTCAATTTCCATCCGTCAGTGCATTCAATTTCCGTCAGTCACTGCATCGCATTTCACTCAGTCAGGGCATCCTATTTCACTCAGCCAGGGCATCCTATTTCACTCAGTCAGGGCATCCTATTTCACTCAGTCACTGCATACTATTTCCCTCAGTCACTGCATCCAATTTCACGCAGGCACTGCATCTCATTTCACGCAGTCACTGCATCACATTTCACACAGTCACGGCATCACATTTCAGTCAGTCACTGCATCACATTTCAGTCAGTCACTACCTCCCATTTCAGACAGTCAATGCATCCCATTTCCCTCAGTCACTGCATCCCACTTCACTCAGTCACTGCATCCCACTTCACTCAGTCACTGCCTCCCACTTCACTCAGTCACTGCCTCCCATTTCACTCAGTCACTACCTCCCATTTCAGACAGTCACTACCTCCCATTTCAGACAGTCACTGCATCCCATTTCCCTCAGTCACTGCATCCCACTTCACTCAGTCACTGCATCCCACTTCACTCAGTCACTGCCTCCCATTTCACTCAGTCACTGCATCCCATTTTACACAGTCACTGCATCCCATTTCACTCAGTCACTGCATCTCATTTCGCTCAGTCACTGCATCCCATTTCACTCAGTCACTGTGTCCCATTTCAATCAGTCACTGCATCCCATTTTACTCAGTCACTGCCTCCCACTTCACTCAGTCACTGCCTCCCAAATTCAGTCGGTCACTGCCTCCCAAATTCAGTCGGTCACTGCCTCCCATTTCAGTCAGTCACGGCATCTCATTTCCCAATGTCACTGCATCTACTTTCCCTCAGTCACGGCACCTCCTGTCCCTCAGTCACTGCATCCCATTTCCCTCAGTCACAGCATCCCATTTCACTCAGTCACTGCATCCCATTTCACTCAGTCACTGCATCCCATTTCACTCAGTCACTGCATCCCATTTCACTCAGTCACTGCATCCCACTTAACTGAGACAGTGATTCTCATTGAACTGAGACAGTGCATCCCATTGCCCTCAGTCACTGCATTCCATTTCCATCAGTCACTGCCTCCCACTTCACTCAGTCACTGCCTCCCATTTCAGTCAGTCACTACCTCCCATTTCAGACAATGCATCCCATTTCCCTCAGTCACTGCCTCCCACTTCACTCAGTCACTGCCTCCCATTTCACTCAGTCACTACCTCCCATTTCAGACAGTCACTACCTCCCATTTCAGACAGTCACTGCATCCCATTTCCCTCAGTCACTGCATCCCACTTCACTCAGTCACTGCATCCCACTTCACTCAGTCACTGCCTCCCATTTCACTCAGTCACTGCATCCCATTTTACACTGTCACTGCATCCCATTTCACTCAGTCACTGCATCTCATTTCGCTCAGTCACTGCATCTCATTTCGCTCAGTCACTGCATCCCATTTCACTCAGTCACTGCGTCCCATTTCAATCAGTCACTGCATCCCATTTCACTCAGTCACTGCCTCCCACTTCACTCAGTCACTGCCTCCCAAATTCAGTCGGTCACTGCCTCCCAAATTCAGTCGGTCACTGCCTCCCATTTCAGTCAGTCACGACCTCCCATTTCAGTCAGTCACGGCATCTCATTTCCCAATGTCACTGCATCTACTTTCCCTCAGTCACGGCACCTCCTGTCCCTCAGTCACTGCATCCCATTTCCCTCAGTCACAGCATCCCATTTCATTCAGTCACAGCATCCCATTTCACTCAGTCACTGCATCCCATTTCACTCAGTCACTGCATCCCATTTCACTCAGTCACTGCATCCCACTTAACTGAGACAGTGATTCTCATTGAACTGAGACAGTGCATCCCATTGCCCTCAGTCACTGCATTCCATTTCCATCAGTCACTGCATTCAATTTCCATCAGTCACTGCATCCCATTTCACTCAGTCACTGGATTCAATTTCCATCAGTCACTGAAATGCATTCCACTCTGTTACTGCATCCAATTTCACTCAGTCACTGCATCCCAATTCTCTCAGTCACTACAACCCATTTCCCACAGTCATTGCAGCCAATTTGACTCTCTCACTGCATTCAATTTCCATCCGTCAGTGCATTCAATTTCCGTCAGTCACTGCATCGCATTTCACTCAGTCAGGGCATCCTATTTCACTCAGTCAGGGCATCCTATTTCACTCAGTCAGGGCATCCTATTTCCCTCAGTCACTGCATCCAATTTCACGCAGTCACTGCATCCCATGTCACGCAGTCACTGCATCTCATTTCACGCAGTCACTGCATCTCATTTCACGCAGTCACTGCATCACATTTCACACAGTCACGGCATCACATTTCACTCAGTCACTGCATCACATTTCACTCAGTCACTGCATCTCCTTTCCATCAGTCACTGCATCTCACTTCACTCATTCACTGCATCCCAATTTAAGCAGTCACTGCATCCCATTTCACTCCGTCACTGCATCCCGTTTCTCAAATGACGCTGCATTCAAGTTCCGTCAGGTACTGCATCCCATTTCCTCAGTCACTGCATCCCATTTCCCTCTGTCACTGCATCCCATTTCACTCAGTCACAGTATCCCATTTCATCAGACACTGCATCCCATTTCACTCAGACACTGCATCCCATTTCCCACGGTCACTGCACCACATTTCACTCAGTCACAGCATCCCATTTCTCTCAGTCAATACATCCCATTTCCCACAGTCATTGCATCCAATTTCACTCAGTCACCGCACCCAATTCCCCACAGTCACGGCATCACATTACAGTCAGTCACTGCCTCCCACTTCACTCAGTCACTGCCTCCCAAATTCAGTCGGTCACTGCCTCCCATTTCAGTCAGTCACGACCTCCCATTTCAGTCAGTCACTGCATCTCATTTCCCACTGTCACTGCATCTACTTTCCCTCAGTCACGGCACCTCCTGTCCCTCAGTCACTGCATCCCATTTCCCTCAGTCACAGCATCCCATTTCATTCAGTCACAGCATCCCATTTCACTCAGTCACTGCATCCCATTTCACTCAGTCACTGCATCCCATTTCACTCAGTCACTGCATCCCATTTCACTCAGTCACTGCATCCCACTTAACTGAGACAGTGATTCTCATTGAACTGAGACAGTGCATCCCATTGCCCTCAGTCACTGCATTCCATTTCCATCAGTCACTGCATTCAATTTCCATCAGTCACTGCATCCCATTTCACTCAGTCACTGGATTCAATTTCCATCAGTCACTGCAATGCATTCCACTCTGTTTCTGCATCCAATTTCACTCAGTCACTGCATCCCAATTCTCTCAGTCACTACAACCCATTTCCCACAGTCATTGCAGCCAATTTCACTCTCTCACTGCATTCAATTTCCATCCGTCAGTGCATTCAATTTCCGTCAGTCACTGCATCGCATTTCACTCAGTCAGGGCATCCTATTTCACTCAGCCAGGGCATCCTATTTCACTCAGTCAGGGCATCCTATTTCACTCAGTCACTGCATACTATTTCCCTCAGTCACTGCATCCAATTTCACGCAGGCACTGCATCTCATTTCACGCAGTCACTGCATCACATTTCACACAGTCACGGCATCACATTTCAGTCAGTCACTGCATCACATTTCAGTCAGTCACTACCTCCCATTTCAGACAGTCAATGCATCCCATTTCCCTCAGTCACTGCATCCCACTTCACTCAGTCACTGCATCCCACTTCACTCAGTCACTGCCTCCCACTTCACTCAGTCACTGCCTCCCATTTCACTCAGTCACTACCTCCCATTTCAGACAGTCACTACCTCCCATTTCAGACAGTCACTGCATCCCATTTCCCTCAGTCACTGCATCCCACTTCACTCAGTCACTGCATCCCACTTCACTCAGTCACTGCCTCCCATTTCACTCAGTCACTGCATCCCATTTTACACAGTCACTGCATCCCATTTCACTCAGTCACTGCATCTCATTTCGCTCAGTCACTGCATCTCATTTCGCTCAGTCACTGCATCCCATTTCACTCAGTCACTGCGTCCCATTTCAATCAGTCACTGCATCCCATTTCACTCAGTCACTGCCTCCCACTTCACTCAGTCACTGCCTCCCAAATTCAGTCGGTCACTGCCTCCCAAATTCAGTCGGTCACTGCCTCCCATTTCAGTCAGTCACGACCTCCCATTTCAGTCAGTCACGGCATCTCATTTCCCAATGTCACTGCATCTACTTTCCCTCAGTCACGGCACCTCCTGTCCCTCAGTCACTGCATCCCATTTCCCTCAGTCACAGCATCCCATTTCATTCAGTCACAGCATCCCATTTCACTCAGTCACTGCATCCCATTTCACTCAGTCACTGCATCCCATTTCACTCAGTCACTGCATCCCACTTAACTGAGACAGTGATTCTCATTGAACTGAGACAGTGCATCCCATTGCCCTCAGTCACTGCATTCCATTTCCATCAGTCACTGCATTCAATTTCCATCAGTCACTGCATCCCATTTCACTCAGTCACTGGATTCAATTTCCATCAGTCACTGCAATGCATTCCACTCTGTTACTGCATCCAATTTCACTCAGTCACTGCATCCCAATTCTCTCAGTCACTACAACCCATTTCCCACAGTCATTGCAGCCAATTTGACTCTCTCACTGCATTCAATTTCCATCCGTCAGTGCATTCAATTTCCATCAGTCACTGCATCGCATTTCACTCAGTCAGGGCATCCTATTTCACTCAGTCAGGGCATCCTATTTCACTCAGTCAGGGCATCCTATTTCCCTCAGTCACTGCATCCAATTTCACGCAGTCACTGCATCCCATGTCACGCAGTCACTGCATCTCATTTCACGCAGTCACTGCATCTCATTTCACGCTGTCACTGCATCACATTTCACACAGTCACGGCATCACATTTCACTCAGTCACTGCATCACATTTCACTCAGTCACTGCATCTCCTTTCCATCAGTCACTGCATCTCACTTCACTCATTCACTGCATCCCAATTTAAGCAGTCACTGCATCCCATTTCACTCCGTCACTGCATCCCGTTTCTCAAATGACGCTGCATTCAAGTTCCGTCAGGTACTGCATCCCATTTCCTCAGTCACTGCATCCCATTTCCCTCTGTCACTGCATCCCATTTCACTCAGTCACAGTATCCCATTTCATCAGACACTGCATCCCATTTCACTCAGACACTGCATCCCATTTCCCACGGTCACTGCACCACATTTCACTCAGTCACAGCATCCCATTTCTCTCAGTCACTACATCCCATTTCCCACAGTCATTGCATCCAATTTCACTCAGTCACCGCACCCAATTCCCCACAGTCACGGCATCCCATTTCAGTCAGTCACTGCATCCCATTTCCCACAGTCAGTGCATCCCATTTCTCTCAGTCACTACTTCCAATTTCCCACAGTCACTGCATCCCATTTTACTCAGTCACTGCATCCCATTTAATGGAGAGAGTGAATCCTATTCAACTGAGACAGCAAATCCATTTCCATCAGTCACCGCGCAATATTCCCCACAGTCACGGCATCACATTACCCTCAGTCACTGCGTCCCATTACACTCAGTCACTGCGTCCCATTACACTCAGTCACTGCGTCCCATTTCCCTCTGTCACTGCATCCCATTTTCCCCTGTCACTGCATCCCATTTCCCTCAGTCACTGCATCCCATTTCCCTCAGTCACTGCATTCCATTTCATCCAGTCACTGCATCCCATTTCATCCAGTCACTGCATCGCATTTGACTCAGTCACTGCATCCCATTTGACTCAGTCACTGCATCCCATTTAAGTGAGACAGTGCATCTCATTGAACTGAGACAGTGCATCCCATTGCCGTCAGTCTCAACACCCCATTTCACTCAGTCACTGCATCCCATTTCACTCAGTCACTGCATCCCATTTCACTCAGTCACTGCATCTCATTTCGCTCAGTCACTGCATCCCATTTCACTCAGTCACTGCATCCCATTTCACTCAGTCACTGCATCCCATTTCAATCAGTCACTGCATCCCATTTCACTCAGTCACTGCCTCCCACTTCACTCAGTCACTGCCTCCCAAATTCAGTCGGTCACTGCCTCCCATTTCAGTCAGTCACGACCTCCCATTTCAGTCAGTCACTGCATCTCATTTCCCACTGTCACCGCATCTACTTTCCCTCAGTCACGGCACCTCCTGTCCCTCAGTCACTGCATCCCATTTCCCTCAGTCACAGCATCCCATTTCACTCAGTCACTGCATCCCATTTCACTCAGTCACTGCATCCCACTTAACTGAGACAGTGATTCTCATTGAACTGAGACAGTGCATCCCATTGCCCTCAGTCACTGCATTCCATTTCCATCAGTCACTGCATCCCATTTCACTCAGTCACTGGATTCAATTTCCATCAGTCACTGCAATGCATTCCACTCTGTTACTGCATCCAATTTCACTCAGTCACTGCATCCCAATTCTCTCAGTCACTACAACCCATTTCCCACAGTCATTGCAGCCAATTTGACTCTCTCACTGCATTCAATTTCCATCCGTCAGTGCATTCAATTTCCGTCAGTCACTGCATCGCATTTCACTCAGTCAGGGCATCCTATTTCACTCAGTCAGGGCATCCTATTTCACTCAGTCACTGCATACTATTTCCCTCAGTCACTGCATCCAATTTCACGCAGTCACTGCATCTCATTTCACGCAGTCACTGCATCACATTTCACACAGTCACGGCATCACATTTCACTCAGTCACGGCATCACATTTCACTCAGTCACTGCATCTCCTTTCCATCAGTCACTGCATCTCACTTCACTCATTCACTGCATCCCAATTTAAGCAGTCACTGCATCCCATTTCACTCCGTCACTGCATCCCATTTCTCAAATGACGCTGCATTCAAGTTCCGTCAGGTACTGCATCCCATTTCCTCAGTCACTGCATCCCATTTCCCTCTGTCACTGCATCCCATTTCACTCAGTCACAGTATCCCACTTCATCAGACACTGCATCCCATTTCACTCAGACACTGCATCCCATTTCCCACGGTCACTGCACCACATTTCACTCAGTCACAGCATCCCATTTCTCTCAGTCACTACATCCCATTTCCCACAGTCATTGCATCCAATTTCACTCAGTCACCGCACCCAATTCCCCACAGTCACGGCATCACATTACAGTCAGTCACTGCATCCCATTTCACTCAGTCACTGCATCCCATTTCAGTCAGTCACTGCATCCCATTTCCCACAGTCAGTGCATCCCATTTCTCTCAGTCACTACATCCAATTTCCCACAGTCACTGCATCCCATTTCACTCAGTCACTGCATCCCATTTAATGGAGAGAGTGAATCCTATTCAACTGAGACAGCAAATCCATTTCCATCAGTCACCGCGCAATATTCCCCACAGTCACGGCATCACATTACCCTCAGTCACTGCGTCCCATTACACTCAGTCACTGCGTCCCATTACACTCAGTCACTGCGTCCCATTTCGCTCTGTCACTGCATCCCATTTCCCTCTGTCACTGCATCCCATTTCCCTCTGTCACTGCATCCCATTTCCCTCTGTCACTGCATCCCATTTCCCTCTGTCACTGCATCCCATTTCCCTCAGTCACTGCATCCCATTCCCTCAGTCACTGCATCCCATTTCCCTCAGTCACTGCATCCCATTTCCCTCAGTCACTGCATTCCATTTCATCCAGTCACTGTATCCCATTTCATCCAGTCACTGCATCGCATTTGACTCAGTCACTGCATCGCATTTGACTCAGTCACTGCATCCCATTTGACTCAGTCACTGCATCTCATTGAACTGAGACAGTGCATCCCATTGCCGTCAGTCTCAGCACCCCATTTCACTCAGTCACTGCATCCCATTTTACACAGTCACTGCATCCCATTTCACTCAGTCACTGCATCTCATTTCACTCAGTCACTGCATCCCATTTAATGGAGAGAGTGAATCCTATTCAACTGAGACAGCAAATCCATTTCCATCAGTCACCGCGCAATATTCCCCACAGTCACGGCATCACATTACCCTCAGTCACTGCGTCCCATTACACTCAGTCACTGCGTCCCATTACACTCAGTCACTGTGTCCCATTTCGCTCTGTCACTGCATCCCATTTCGCTCTGTCACTGCATCCCATTTCCCTCTGTCACTGCATCCCATTTCCCTCTGTCACTGCATCCCATTTCCCTCAGTCACTGCATCCCATTTCCCTCAGTCACTGCATTCCATTTCATCCAGTCACTGTATCCCATTTCATCCAGTCACTGCATCGCATTTGACTCAGTCACTGCATCCCATTTGACTCAGTCACTGCATCCCATTTGACTCAGTCACTGCATCTCATTGAACTGAGACAGTGCATCCCATTGCCGTCAGTCTCAGCACCCCATTTCAATCAGTCACTGCATCCCATTTCACTCAGTCACTGCCTCCCACTTCACTCAGTCACTGCCTCCCAAATTCAGTCGGTCACTGCCTCCCATTTCAGTCAGTCACGACCTCCCATTTCAGTCAGTCACTGCATCTCATTTCCCACTGTCACTGCATCTACTTTCCCTCAGTCACGGCACCTCCTGTCCCTCAGTCACTGCATCCCATTTCCCTCAGTCACAGCATCCCATTTCATTCAGTCACAGCATCCCATTTCACTCAGTCACTGCATCCCATTTCACTCAGTCACTGCATCCCATTTCACTCAGTCACTGCATCCCACTTAACTGAGACAGTGATTCTCATTGAACTGAGACAGTGCATCCCATTGCCCTCAGTCACTGCATTCCATTTCCATCAGTCACTGCATTCAATTTCCATCAGTCACTGCATCCCATTGCCCTCAGTCACTGCATTCCATTTCCATCAGTCACTGCATTCAATTTCCATCAGTCACTGCATCCCATTTCACTCAGTCACTGAATTCAATTTCCATCAGTCACTGCAATGCATTCCACTCTGTTACTGCATCCAATTTCACTCAGTCACTGCATCCCAATTCTCTCAGTCACTACAACCCATTTCCCACAGTCATTGCAGCCAATTTCACTCTCTCACTGCATTCAATTTCCATCCGTCAGTGCATTCAATTTCCGTCAGTCACTGCATCGCATTTCACTCAGTCAGGGCATCCTATTTCACTCAGCCAGGGCATCCTATTTCACTCAGTCAGGGCATCCTATTTCACTCAGTCACTGCATACTATTTCCCTCAGTCACTGCATCCAATTTCACGCAGTCACTGCATCTCATTTCACGCAGTCACTGCATCACATTTCACACAGTCACGGCATCACATTTCAGTCAGTCACTGCATCACATTTCACTCAGTCACTGCATCTCCTTTCCATCAGTCACTGCATCTCACTTCACTCATTCACTTCATCCCAATTTAAGCAGTCACTGCATCCCATTTCACTCCGTCACTGCATCCCGTTTCTCAAATGACGCTGAATTCAAGTTCCGTCAGGTACTGCATCCCATTTCCTCAGTCACTGCATCCCATTTCCGTCTGTCACTGCATCCCATTTCACTCAGTCACAGTATCCCATTTCACTCAGTCACAGTATCCCATTTCACTCAGTCACAGTATCCCATTTCATCAGACACTGCATCCCATTTGACTCAGTCACTGAATCCCATTTAACTGAGACAGTGCATCTCATTGAACTGAGACAGTGCATCCCATTGCCGTCAGTCTCAGCACCCCATTTCACTCAGTCACTGCATCCCAATTCACTCAGTCACTGCATCCCATTTCATAGTCTCAGCACCCCATTTCACTCAGTCACTCCATGTCCCTTCCTCAGTCACAGCATCGCATTTCACTCAATCACTGCATCACATTACCCTCAGTCACTGCATCTCATTTCCCTAAGTGACTGCATCACATTTTACACAGTGACTGCATCGCATTTCACTCAGTGACTGCATCCCATTTCACTCAGTCACTGTGTCCCATTTCACTCAGTCACTGTGTCCCATTTCACTCAGTCACTGCATCCCATTACGCTCAGTCACTCCATCCCATTACGCTCAGTTACTGCATCCCATTACCCTCAGTCAGTGCCTCCCACTTCACTCAGTCACTGCCTCCCACTTCACTCAGTCACTGCCTCCCATTTCACTCAGTCACTGCATCCCATTACCCTCAGGCACTGCGTCCCATTTCACTCAGTCACTGCATCCTATTACCCTCAGGCACTGCCTCCCACTTCACTCAGTCACTCCCTCTCATTTCACTCAGTCACAGCATCCCATTTCTCTCAGTCACAGCACCCCATTTCCCACAGTCATTGCATCTAATTTCACTCAGTCACCACACCCAATTGCCCACAGTCACGGCATCACATTACAGTCAGTCACTGCATCCCATTTCACTCAGTCACTGCATCCCATTTCTCAAATGACGCTGAATTCAAGTTCCGTCAGGTACTGCATCCCATTTCCTCAGTCACTGCATCCCATTTCCCTCTGTCACTGCATCCCATTTCACTCAGTCACAGTATCCCATTTCACTCAGTCACAGTATCCCATTTCACTCAGTCACAGTATCCCATTTCATCAGACACTGCATCCCATTTGACTCAGTCACTGAATCCCATTTAACTGAGACAGTGCATCTCATTGAACTGAGACAGTGCATCCCATTGCCGTCAGTCTCAGCACCCCATTTCACTCAGTCACTGCATCCCAATTCACTCAGTCACTGCATCCCATTTCATAGTCTCAGCACCCCATTTCACTCAGTCACTCCATGTCCCTTCCTCAGTCACAGCATCGCATTTCACTCAATCACTGCATCACATTACCCTCAGTCACTGCATCTCATTTCCCTAAGTGACTGCATCACATTTTACACAGTGACTGCATCGCATTTCACTCAGTGACTGCATCCCATTTCACTCAGTCACTGTGTCCCATTTCACTCAGTCACTGTGTCCCATTTCACTCAGTCACTGCATCCCATTACGCTCAGTCACTCCATCCCATTACGCTCAGTCACTGCATCCCATTACCCTCAGTCAGTGCCTCCCACTTCACTCAGTCACTGCCTCCCACTTCACTCAGTCACTGCCTCCCATTTCACTCAGTCACTGCATCCCATTACCCTCAGGCACTGCGTCCCATTTCACTCAGTCACTGCATCCTATTACCCTCAGGCACTGCCTCCCACTTCACTCAGTCACTCCCTCTCATTTCACTCAGTCACAGCATCCCATTTCTCTCAGTCACAGCACCCCATTTCCCACAGTCATTGCATCTAATTTCACTCAGTCACCACACCCAATTCCCCACAGTCACGGCATCACATTACAGTCAGTCACTGCATCCCATTTCACTCAGTCACTGCATCCCATTTCAGTCAGTCACTGCACCCCATTTCCCGCAGTCACTGTGTCCCATTTCACTCAGACACTGCATCCCATTTCACTCAGTCACTGAATCCCATTTCCCACAGTCACTGCATCCCATTTCTCTCAGTCACTACATCCCATTTCCCACAGTCACTGCATCCCATTTCACTCAGTCACTGCATCCCATTTAATGGAGAGAGTGAATCCTCTTCAACTGAGACAGCAAATCCATTTCCATCAGTCACCGCGCAATATTTCCCACAGTCACGGCATCACATTACCCTCAGTCACTGTGTCCCATTACACTCAGTCACTGCGTCCCATTTCCCTCTGTCACTGCATCCCATTTCCCTCAGTCACTGCATCCCATTTCCCTCAGTCACTGCATCCCATTTCACTCAGTCACTGCATCCCATTTCACTCAGTCACTGCATCCCATTTCATCCAGTCACTGCATCCCATTTCATCCAGTCACTGCATCGCATTTGACTCAGTCACTGCATCCCATTTGACTCAGTCACTGCATCCCATTTAAGTGAGACAGTGCATCTCATTGAACTGAGACAGTGCATCCCATTGCCGTCAGTCTCAGCAGCCCATTTCACTCAGTCACTGCATCCCAATTCACTCAGTCACTGCATCCCATTTCACTCAGTCTCAGCACCCCAATTCACTCAGTCACTCCATGTCCCTTCCTCAGTCACAGCATCTCATTTCCGTCAGTGACTGCATCACATTTTACACAGTGACTGCATCACATTTCACTCAGTCACTGCATCCCATTTCACTCAATCACTGCATCCCATTTCACTCAGTCACTGCCTCCCTTTTCCCACAGTCACTGCTAACTTTTCTCACAGTCACTGCAACCCATTTCCCACAGTCACTGCACCACCTGTCCCTCTGTCACTGCGTCTCATTTCCCTCTGTCACTGCAACTCATTTCCCTCAGTCACTGCATCTCATTTCGTTCAGTCACTGCATCCCATTTCCATCAGTCACTGCATCCCATTATCCCTAAGTCACTGCCTCCCATTTCACTCAGGCCCTGCATCCCATTTCACTCAGGCACTGCAGCCCCTTTCACTCAGGCACTGAAGCCCATTTCACTCAGTCACTGCATCCCATTTCCCTCAGTCACTGCATCCCATTTCAATCAGTCACTGCATCCCATTTCACTCAGGCACTGCATCCCATTTCACTCAGGCACTGCAGCCCATTTCACTCAGGCACTGAAGCCCATTTCCCTCAGTCACTGCAACCCATTTCCCACAGTCACTGCAACCCATTTCCCACAGTCACTGCAACCCATTTCCCCCAGTCACTGCATCTCCTTTCCCTCAGTCACGACATCTCATTTCACTCAGTCACTGCATCCCATTTCCCACAGTCACTGCATCGCATTTCATTCAGTCACTGCGTCTCATAACCCTCAGTCCCTGCATTTCATTTCCCTCAGTGACTGCTTCCCATTTCACTCAGTGACTGCATCCCATTTCACACAGTGACTGCATCCCATTTCACACAGTGACTGCATGTCCCTTCCTCAGTCACAGCATCGCATTTCACTCAGCCACTGCATCTCATTTCCCTCAGTGACTGCATCACATTTCACTCAGTGACTGCATCACATTTCACTCAGTCACTGCATCCCATTTCACTCAGTCACTGCATCCCATTACCCTCAGTCACTGCCTCCCACTTCACTCAGTCACTGCGTCACATTTCACTCAGTCACTGCATCACATTTCACACAGTCACTGCGTCACATTTCAAGCAGTCTGAGCACCCCATCTCCCTCAGTCAGTGCATCCCATTTCCCATAGTCACTACCTCCCATTTCCATCAGTCAATGCATCCCATTTCCCTCAGTCACTGCAACCCAATTCCCACAGTCACTGCATCCCATTTCCCTCAGTCACAGCATCCCATTTCAGTCAGTCACAGCACCCCATTTCAGTCAGTCACAGCACCCCATTTCACTCAGTCACTGCATCCCATTTAACTGAGACAGTGAATCTCATTGAACTGAGACAGTGAATCTCATTGAACTGAGACAGTGCATCCCATTACCCTCAGTCACTGCATCCCATTTCACTCAGTCATTGCATCCGATTTCACTCAGTCACTGCATCGCATTTCACTCAGTCATTGCATCCCATTTCCCACAGTCACAGCATCGCATTTCACTCAGTCACTCCCTCCCATTTCAGTCAGTCACGACCTCCCATTTCAGTCAGTCACTGCATCTCCTTTCCCTCAGTCACTGCATCACATTTCACTCAGTCACTGCATCACATTTCACTCAGTCTAAGCACCCCATCTCCCTCAGTCACTGCATCCCATTTCCCTCAGTCACTGCAACCTTTTCCTATAGTCACTGCAAGCCAATTCCCACAGTCACTGCATCTCCTTTCCCTCAGTCACTACATCTCCTTTCCCTCAGTCACTGCATCTCCTTTCCCTCAGTCACTGCATCTCCTTTCCCTCAGTCAGGGCACCTCCTGTCCCTCAGTCACGGCACCTCCTGTCCCTCAGTCACTGCATCCCATTTAACGGAGACAGTGAATCCTATTCAAGTGAGACGTGAATCAATTTCCATCAGTCACCACACCCTATTCCCCACAGTCACAGCATCACATTTCACTCAGGCACTGCATCCCATTTCACTCAGTCACTACATCCCATTTAACTCAGTCACTGCATCCCATTTCACTCAGTCACTGCATCACATAGCCCTCAGGCATGGCATCCCATTTCCCTCAGTCACAGCTTCCCATTTCACTCAGTCACAGCTTCCCATTTCACCAGTCACAGCATCCCATTACCCTCAGTCACAGCATCCCATTTCCCACAGACACAGCATCCCATTTCCCCACAGTCACTGCATCTCATTTCCGTCAGTCACTGCAACTCATTTCCGTCAGTCACTGCATCTGATTTCCCTCAGTCACTGCATCTGATTTCCCTCAGTCACTGCATCCCATTTCCATTAGTCACTGCATCCCATTATCACTCAGTCACTGCATCACATTTAACGGAGACAGTGAATCCTATTCAAATGAGACGGTGAATCAATTTCCATCAGTCACCACACCCTATTCCCCATAGTCACGGCACCACATTTCACTCAGTCACTGCCTCCCACTTCACTCAGTCACCGCCTCCCATTTCAGTCACTCACTACCTCCCATTTCAGTCAGTCACTGCATCCCATTTCACTCAGTCACTGCATCACATTTCACTCAGTCACTGCGTCTCATTACCCTCAGTCACTGCATGTCATTTCCCTCAGTGACTGCATCCCATTTCACTCAGTGACTGCATCCCATTTCACTCAGTCACAGCATCCCATGTCACTCAGTCACTGCCTCCCATTTCACTCAGTCACTGCATCACATTTCACTCAGTCACTGCGTCTCATTACCCTCAGTCACTGCATCTCATTTCCCTCAGTGACTGCATCCCATTTCCCTCAGTGACTGCATCCCATTTCACTCAGTCATTGCATCACATTACCCTCGGTCACTGCATCCCTTTTCACTCAGACACTGCATCGCTTTTCAGTCAGTCACTGCATCCCATTTCACTCAGTGACTGCATCCCATTTCACTCAGTCATTGCATCCCTTTTCACTCAGACACTGCATCACTTTTCAGTCAGTCACTGCATCCCATTTCACTCAGTGACTGCATCCTATTTCACTTAGTGACTGCATCCCATTGCACTCAGTCACTGCATCCCATTTCACTCAGTCACTGCCTCCCTTTTCCCACAGTCACTGCAAACATTTCTCACAGTCACTGCAACCCATTTCCCATGGTCACTGCATCTCCTTTCCCTCAGTCACTGCATCTACTTTCCCTCAGTCATGGCACCTCATTTCATTCATTCACAGCACCTTCTCTCCCTCATTCACTGCATCTCATTTCCCTCTGTCACTGCAACTCATTTCGTTCAGTCACTGCATCCCATTTCCATTACTCACTGCATCCCATTATCACTCAGTCACTGCATCACATTTCAATCAGTCACTGCATCCCATTTCACTCAGTCACTGCATCCCATTTAACGGAGACAGTGAATCCTGTTCAACTGAGACAGTGAATCAATTTCCATCAGTCACCACACCCTACTCCCCACAGTCCCGGCACCCCAACTCACTCAGTCAGTGCATCCCATTTCCCATAGTCACTGCATGTCCTTTCCTAAGTCACTGCATCGCATTTCACTCAGTCACTGCATCGCATTACCCTCAGTCCCACACCCAATTTCCCACAGTCACTGCATCCCATTTCACTCAGTCACTGCATCTCATTGAACTGAGACAGTGCATCCCATTGCCGTCAGTCTCAGCACCCCATTTCACTCAGTCACTGCATCCCATTTTACACAGTCACTGCATCCCATTTCGCTCAGTCACTGCATCTCATTTCGCTCAGTCACTGCATCCCATTTCACTCAGTCACTGCATCCCATTTCAATCAGTCACTGCATCCCATTTCACTCAGTCACTGCCTCCCACTTCACTCAGTCACTGCCTCCCAAATTCAGTCGGTCACTGCCTCCATTTTCAGTCAGTCACGACCTCCCATTTCAGTCAGTCACTGCATCTCATTTCCCACTGTCACTGCATCTACTTTCCCTCAGTCACGGCACCTCCTGTCCCTCAGTCACTGCATCCCATTTCCCTCAGTCACAGCATCCCATTTCATTCAGTCACAGCATCCCATTTCACTCAGTCACTGCATCCCATTTCACTCAGTCACTGCATCCCATTTCACTCAGTCACTGCATCCCATTTCACTCAGTCACTGCATCCCACTTAACTGAGACAGTGATTCTCATTGAACTGAGACAGTGCATCCCATTGCCCTCAGTCACTGCATTCCATTTCCATCAGTCACTGCATTCAATTTCCATCAGTCACTGCATCCCATTTCACTCAGTCACTGGATTCAATTTCCATCAGTCACTGCAATGCATTCCACTCTGTTACTGCATCCAATTTCACTCAGTCACTGCTTCCCAATTCTCTCAGTCACTACAACCCATTTCCCACAGTCATTGCAGCCAATTTCACTCTCTCACTGCATTCAATTTCCATCCGTCAGTGCATTCAATTTCCGTCCGTCACTGCATCGCATTTCACTCAGTCAGGGCATCCTATTTCACTCAGCCAGGGCATCCTATTTCACTCAGTCAGGGCATCCTATTTCACTCAGTCAGGGCATACAATTTCCCTCAGTCACTGCATCCAATTTCATGCAGTCACTGCATCTCATTTCACGCAGTCACTGCATCACATTTCACACAGTCACGGCATCACATTTCAGTCAGTCACTGCATCACATTTCACTCAGTCACTGCATCTCCTTTCCATCAGTCACTGCATCTCACTTCACTCATTCACTGCATCCCAATTTAAGCAGTCACTGCATCCCATTTCACTCCGTCACTGCATCCCGTTTCTCAAATGACACTGAATTCAAGTTCCGTCAGGTACTGCATCCCATTTCCTCAGTCACTGCATCCCATTTCCCTCTGTCACTGCATCCCATTTCACTCAGTCACAGTATCCCATTTCACTCAGTCACAGTATCCCATTTCATCAGACACTGCATCCCATTTGACTCAGTCACTGAATCCCATTTAACTGAGACAGTGCATCTCATTGAACTGAGACACTGCATCCCATTGCCGTCAGTCTCAGCACCCCATTTCACTCAGTCACTGCATCCCAATTCACTCAGTCACTGCATCCCATTTCATAGTCTCAGCACCCCATTTCACTCAGTCACTCCATGTCCCTTCCTCAGTCACAGCATCGCATTTCACTCAATCACTGCATCACATTACCCTCAGTCACTGCATCTCATTTCCCTAAGTGACTGCATCACATTTTACACAGTGACTGCATCGCATTTCACTCAGTGACTGCATCGCATTTCACTCAGTCACTGTGTCCCATTTCACTCAGTCACTGTGTCCCATTTCACTCAGTCACTGCATCCCATTACGCTCAGTCACTCCATCCCATTACGCTCAGTCACTGCATCCCATTACCCTCAGTCAGTGCCTCCCACTTCACTCAGTCACTGCCTCCCACTTCACTCAGTCACTGCCTCCCATTTCACTCAGTCACTGCATCCCATTACCCTCAGGCACTGCGTCCCATTTCACTCAGTCACTGCATCCTATTACCCTCAGTCACTGCATCCCATTTCACTCAGTCACTGCATCACATTTCACTCAGTCACTGCGTCTCATTACCCTCAGTCACTGCATCTCATTTCCCTCAGTGACTGCATCCCATTTCACTCACTGACTGCATCCCATTTCACTCAGTCACAGCATCCCATGTCACTCAGTCACTGCATCCCATTTCACTCAGTCATTGCATCACATTACCCTCGGTCACTGCATCCCTTTTCACTCAGACACCGCATCACTTTTCAGTCAGTCACTGCATCCCATTTCACTCAGTGACTGCATCCCATTTCACTCAGTCATTGCATCCCTTTTCACTCAGACACTGCATCGCTTTTCAGTCAGTCACTGCATCCCATTTCACTCAGTGACTGCATCCTATTTCACTTAGTGACTGCATCCCATTGCACTCAGTCACTGCATCCCATTTCACTCAGTCACTGCCTCCCTTTTCCCACAGTCACTGCAAACATTTCTCACAGTCACTGCAACCCATTTCCCATGGTCACTGCATCTCCTTTCCCTCAGTCACTGCATCTACTTTCCCTCAGTCATGGCACCTCATTTCATTCATTCACGGCACCTTCTCTCCCTCATTCACTGCATCTCATTTCCCTCTGTCACTGCAACTCATTTCGTTCAGTCACTGCATCCCATTTCCATTACTCACTGCATCCCATTATCACTCAGTCACTGCATCACATTTCAATCAGTCACTGCATCCCATTTCACTCAGTCACTGCATCCCATTTAACGGAGACAGTGAATCCTGTTCAACTGAGACAGTGAATCAATTTCCATCAGTCACCACACCCTACTCCCCACAGTCCCGGCACCCCAACTCACTCAGTCAGTGCATCCCATTTCCCATAGTCACTGCATGTCCTTTCCTAAGTCACTGCATCGCATTTCACTCAGTCACTGCATCGCATTACCCTCAGTCCCACACCCAATTTCCCACAGTCACGGCATCACATTTCACTCAGGCACTACATCCCATTTCACTCAGTCAGGACATCCAATATCACTCACTCACTGCATCCCATTTCACTCTGTCACTGCATCCCATTACCCTCAGGCACTGTAGCCCATTTCACTCAGACACTGCAGCCCATTTCACTCAGGCACTGCAGCCCATTTCCCTCAGTTACTGCAACACATTTCTCACAGTCACTGCGACACATTTGCCACAGTCACTGCATCTCCTTTCCTTCAGTCACTGCATCGCATTTCACTCAGTCACTGCATCTCATTACCCTCAGTCACTGCGTCTCATTACCCTCAGTCACTGCACCACATTTCACTCAGTCACTGCATACCACTGCTCTCAGTCACTGCCTCCCAAATTCAGTCACTCACTCCCTCCCATTTCACTCAGTCACTGCATCCCATTTCACTCAGTCACTGCATCCCATTTCACTCAGTCACTACATCCCATTTCACTCAGTCACTGCATCCCATTTCACTCAGTCACTGCATCCCATTTCACTCAGTCACCGCATCGCATTTCACTCAGTCACCGCATCCCATTACCCTCAGGCAGTGCATCCCATTTCACTCAATCACTGCATCCCATTTCACTCTGGCACTGGGGCCCATTTCACTCAGGCACTGCGGCCCATTTCACTCAGGCACTGCAGCCCATTTCACTCAGCCACTGCGGCCCATTTCACTCAGCCACTGCGTCCCATTTCACTCAGGCACTGCGGCCCATTTCACTCAGGCACTGCGGCCCATTTCACTCAGGCACTGCAGCCCATTTCACTCAGGCACTGCAGCCCATTTCAATCAGTCACTGCATCCCATTTCCCACAGTCACTGCAACCCATTTCCGCCAGTCACTGCGTCTCATTACCCTCAGTCAGTGCATTTCATTTCCCTCAGTGACTGCATCCCATTTCACTCAGTGACTGCATCGCATTTCACTCAGTCACTGCATCGCATTTCACTCAGTCACTGCATCGCATTTCACTCAGTCACTGCACCACATTTCACCCAGTCACTGCCTCCCATTTCAATCACTCACTGCCTCCCGCTTCACTCAGTCACTGCCTCCCACTTCACTCAGTCACTGCCTCCCATTTCAGTCAGCCTCTCTCTCCCATTTCAGTCAGTCACAACTCCCAAATTCAGTCAGTCACTCCCTCCCATTTCAGTCAGTCAGTGCATCTCCTTTCCTCTCAGTCACTGCATCACATTTCACTCAGTCTGAGCACCCCATCTCACTCAGTCAGTGCATCCCATTTCCCATAGTCACTGCATTGCATTTCACTCAGTCACTGCATCGCATTACCCTCAGTCCCCACACCCTATTCCCCACAGTCACTGCATCCCATTTCACTCAGTCACTGCATCCCATTTCACGCAGTCACTGCATCCCATTTCACTCAGTCACTGCATCCCATTTCACTCAGTCACTGCATCCCATTTCACTCTGTCACTGCATCCCATTACCCTCAGGCACTGCAGCCCATTTCACTCAGGCACTGCAGCCCATTTCACTCAGGCACTGCAGCCCATTTCACTCAGGCACTGCAACCCATTTCCCTCGGTCACTGCATCCCATTTCCCTAGATCACTGCAACACATTTCCCACAGTCACTGCAACACATGTGCCACAGTCACTGCAATCCATTTGCCACAGTCACTGCATCGCATTTCACTCTTTCACTGTGTCTCATTTCCCTCAGTCGCTGTGTCTCATTACCCTCAGTCACTGCGTCTCATTATCCTCAGTCAGTGCATCTGATTTCACTCAGTGACCTCATCCCATTTCATTCAGTCACTGCCTCCCTTTTCCCACAGTCAGTGCAAACTTTTCTCACAGTCACTGCAACCGATTTCCCACAGTCACTGCATCTCCTTTCCCTCAGTCACTGCATCACATTTCACTCAGTCACAGAATCACATTTCCCTCAGTCACAGAATCACATTTCCCTCAGACACAGCATCACATTTCCCTCAGTCACAGCATCACATTTAACGAAGACAGTGAATCCTAATCAAATGAGATGGTGAATCAATTTCCATCAGTCACCACACCCTATTCCCCACAGTCACGGCATCACATTTCACTCAGGCACTGCATCCCATTTCACTCAGGCACTGCATCCCATTTCACTCAGTCACTGCAACCCATTTCCCACAATCACTGCATCCCATTTCACTCGGGCACTGCGGCCCATTTCACTCGGGCACTGAAGTCCATTTCACTCAGGCACTGCATCGCATTTCACTCAGTCACTGCATCACATTTCCCTCAGTCACTGCAACCCATTTCCCACAATCACTGCATCTCCTTTCCCTCAGTCACTGCATCGCATTTCACTCAGTCACTGCATCCCATTTCACTCAGTCACTGCATCCAATTTCCCACAGTCACAGCATCGCATTTCACTCAGTCACTCCCTCCCATTTCACTCAGTCACTACCTCCCATTTCAGTCAGTCACTACCTCCCATTTCAGTCAGTCACTGCATCTCCTTTCCCTCAGTCACTGCATCACATTTCACTCAGTCACTGCATCACATTTCACTCAGTCTGAGCACCCCGTCTCCCTCAGTCACTGCATCCCATTTCCCTCAGTCACTGCAACCTTTTCCTATAGTCACTGCAACCCAATTCCCACAGTCACTGCATCTCCTTTCCCTCAGTCACGACATCTCCTTTCCCTCAGTCACTGCATCTCCTTTCCCTCAGTCACTGCATCTCCTTTCCCTCAGACACAGCACCTCCTGTCCCTCAGTCACGGCACCTCCTGTCCCTCAGTCACTGCATCCCATTTAACGGAGACAGTGAATCCTATTCAAGTGAGATGTGAATCAATTTCCATCAGTCACCACACCCTATTCCCCACAGTCACAGCATCACATTTCACTCAGGCACTGTATCCCATTTCACTCAGTCACTGCAACTCATTTCCCTCAGTCACTGCATCTCATTTCCCTCAGTCACTGCATCCCATTTCCATTAGTCACTGCATCCCATTCTCACTCAGTCACTGCATCACATTTAACGGATACAGTGAATCCTATTCAAATGAGACGGTGAATCAATTTCCATCAGTCACCACACCCTATTCCCCATAGTCACGGCACCACATTTCACTCAGTCACTGCCTCCCACTTCACTCAGTCACCGCCTCCCATTTCAGTCACTCACTACCTCCCATTTCAGTCAGTCACTGCATCCCATTTCACTCAGTCACTTCATCCGATTTCCCTCAGTCACTGCATCCTACTGCTGTCAGTCAGTGCATCCCATTTCACTCAGTCACTGCATCCCATTTCACTCAGTCACTGCATCACATTTCACTCAGTCACTGCGACTCATTACCCTCAGTCACTGCATGTCATTTCCCTCAGTGACTGCATCCCATTTCACTCAGTGACTGCATCCCATTTCACTCAGTCACAGCATCCCATGTCACTCAGTCACTGCATCCCATTTCACTCAGTCATTGCATCACATTACCCTCGGTCACTGCATCCCTTTTCACTCAGACACTGCATCGCTTTTCAGTCAGTCACTGCATCCCATTTCAGTCAGTGACTGCATCCTATTTCACTCAGTGACTGCATCCCATTGCAATCAGTCACTGCATCCCATTGCACTCAGTCACTGCATCCCATTTCACTCAGTCACTGCCTCCCTTTTCCCACAGTCACTGCAAACATTTCTCACAGTCACTGCAACCCATTTCCCATGGTCACTGCATCTCCTTTCCCTCAGTCACTGCATCTACTTTCCCTCAGTCATGGCACCTCATTTCATTCATTCACGGCACCTTCTGTCCCTCATTCACTGCATCTCATTTCCCTCTGTCACTGCAACTCATTTCGTTCAGTCACTGCATCCCATTTCCATTACTCACTGCATCCCATTATCACTCAGTCACTGCATCCCATTTCAATCAGTCACTGCATCCCATTTCACTCAGTCACTGCATCCCATTTAACGGAGACAGTGAATCCTGTTCAACTGAGACAGTGAATCAATTTCCATCAGTCACCACACCCTACTCCCCACAGTCCCGGCACCCCAACTCACTCAGTCAGTGCATCCCATTTCCCATAGTCACTGCATGTCCTTTCCTTAGTCACTACATCCCATTTCACTCAGTCACTGCATCCCATTTCACTCAGTCACCGCATCGCATTTCACTCAGTCACCGCATCCCATTACCCTCAGGCAGTGCATCCCATTTCACTCAATCACTGCATCCCATTTCACTCAGGCACTGCAGCCCATTTCACTCAGCCACTGCGGCCCATTTCACTCAGCCACTGCGTCCCATTTCACTCATGCACTGCGGCCCATTTGACTCAGGCACTGCGGCCCATTTCACTCAGGCACTGCAGCCCATTTCACTCAGGCACTGCAGCCCATTTCAATCAGTCACTGCATCCCATTTCCCACAGTCACTGCAACCCATTTCCGCCAGTCACTGCGTCTCATTACCCTCAGTCAGTGCATTTCATTTCCCTCAGTGACTGCATCCCATTTCACTCAGTGACTGCATCCCATTTCACTCAGTCACTGCATCCAATTTCCCACAGTCACAGCATCGCATTTCACTCAGTCACTCCCTCCCATTTAACTCAGTCACTCCCTCCCATTTCAGTCAGTCACTACCTCCCATTTCAGTCAGTCACTGCATCTCCTTTCCCTCAGTCACGGCATCACATTTCACTCAGGCACTGCATCCCATTTCACTCAGACACTACATTTGAGTGCGAGCAGCAGCGGAGGCAAGTGTCTCCCACCCGCCCTCCTCCTCTAACCTAGTTAATTAGGTAAGGTTCATTCTAAACTTTCTCTATTGAATATAAGTTTGTTATTAATTTGTTACTATTATTTGACGTAAGCTTTCTACTTTAGTATTGAGTGGGTGTTCAGATAAGTGGGGTATGGATGCTAGGGCAGTTGCTTGCTCCTCCTGCAGAATGTGGCAGTTGGGAGATGTGGCACACGTCTCCGCTGGCTACGTCTGCGGGAAGTGCACCCAGCTACTGCTCCTTGAAAACTGTGTTAGGGAAATGGAGCTGGAGCTGGATGAACTACGGATCATTCGGGAGGCAGAGGGGGTAATTGAGAGGAGTTATCGGGAGTTGGTCACTCCTAAGGCTCAGGACGAGGATAGATGGGTTACAGTTAGGGGGAGGAAAGGGGACAGACAGACAGTGCAGAGATCCCCTGTGGGCATTCCCCTCAGCAATAAGTATACCGTTTTGGATACTGCTGGGGGGGATGACCTACCAGAGGAAAGCCATAGTAGTCAGTTCTCTGGCACTGAGCCTGACACTGTGGCAAAGAAGGGAAGGGGGCAGAATAGAAAAGTACTCGTGGTAGGGGACTCGATAGTTAGGGGAATCGACAGGAGATTTTGTGGGCAAGATCGGGATTCCCGGAAGGTATGTTGCCTCCCTGGTGCAGGGTCCGGGACGTCTCTGATCGGGTGTATAAAGTTCTAAAAGGGGAGGGCGAACAGCCAGAAATCGTGTTACATATTGGCGCAAATGATATAGCCAGAAATAGGTTTGAGGATATAAAAAGTGATTTCAGGGAGTTAGGATGGAAGCTGCAGAGCAGGACAAACAGAGTAGTGTTCTCTGGTTTACTACCGGTGCCACGAGATAGCGAGGTGAGGAACAGGGAGCGGGCGCAGCTGAACACGTGGCTACGCAGCTGGTGTAGGAGGGAGGGCTTCAGATATGTTGATAATTGGGATGCCTTCTGGGGAAGGTGGGACCTGTACAAGAAGGACGGGTTGCATCTGAACTGGAAGGGGACCAATGTCCTGGGTGGAAGGTTTGCTTGAGTAGTTCGAGAGGGTTTAAACTAGTATGGCAGGGGGGTGGGAACCTGAGCCGTATACCAGAGGTGAGCGTTGATGCAGGTGAGGCAGGAGCAAGAGGTAGACCAGCTAGTGGGAAGGATTTTCCTGGGAAGGAACCAAGGGATCGGTTAAAGTGTGTTTGCTTTAATGCAAGGAGTATCAGGAATAAAAGTGATGAACTTAGAGCATGGATCAGTACCTGGTGCTATGATGTTGTGGCCATAACAGAGACATGGGTTTCTCATGGGCAGGAATGGTTGCTGGATGTTCCAGGGTTTAGAACATTTAAAAAGAATAGGGAGGGGGGAAAAAGAGGAGGGGGTGTAGCACTACTAATCAGAGAGGGTATCACAGCTACAGAAGCTTCCTTTGTTGAGGAAGATCTGCCTACTGAGTCAGTATGGGTGGAAATTAGGAACAGCAAGGGAGTAGTCACCTCGTTAGGGGTTTACTACAGGTCCCCCAATAGCAGCAGGGAGATTGAAGAAAGCATAGGTCGACAGATTTTGGAAAAGTGTGCATGCAGTAGGGTTGTTGTAATGGGTGACTTTAACTTTCCTAATTTTGATTGGAACCTCCTTCGAGCAGAAGATTTGAATGGAGCTGTTTTTGTAAGGTGTGTTCAGGAGGGTTTCCTAACGCAGTACGTTGACAGGCCGACAAGGGGAGAGGCCATTCTAGACTTGGTGCTCAGAAACGAGCCGGGGCAGGTATCAGATCTTGTGGTGGGAGAGCATTTTGGTGATAGTGACCATAACTGCCTCACATTCTACATAGCTATGGAGAAGGAGAGGATTAGGCAGAATGGGAGGATATTTAATTGGGGAAGAGGAAACTATGATGCGATTAGACATGAGTTAGGAAGCATGGATTGGGAGCAGTTGTTCCATGGTAAGGGAACTATCGACATGTGGAGACGGTTTAAGGAACAGTTGTTGGGAGTGATGAGTAAATATGTCCCTCTGAGACAGGCAAGAAGGGGTAAGATTAGGGAACCTTGGATGACGAGAGCGGTGGAGCTTCTAGTGAAAAGGAAGAAGGTAGCTTACATAAGGTGGAGGAAGCTAGGGTCAAGTTCAGCTAGAGAGGATTACATGCAGGCAAGGAAGGAGCTCAAAAATGGTCTGAGGAGAGCCAGGAGGGGGCACGAGAAAGGCTTGGCAGAAGGAATCCGGGAAAACACAAAGGCATTTTACACTTACGTGTGGAATAAGAGAATGGTCAAACAAAGAGTAGGGCCGATCAGGGATAGCATAGGGAACTTGTGTGTGGAGCCTGAGGAGGTAGGGGAAGCCCTAAATGAGTTTTTTGCTTCTGTCTTTACGAAAGAAACGAACTTTGTAGTGAATGAAACCTTTGAAGAGCAGGTGTGCATGCTGGAATGGATAGAGATAGACGAAGCTGATGTGCTGAAAATTTTGTCAAACATCAAGATTGACAAGTCGCCAGGCCCGGATCAGATTTGTCCTCGGCTGCTTTGGGAAGCGAGAAATGCAATTGCTTCGCCACTTGCGAAGATCTTTGCATCCTCGCTCTCCACTGGAGTCGTACCTGAGGACTGGAGAGAGGCAAATGTAATTCCTCTCTTCAAGAAAGGAAATAGGGAAATCCCCGGCAATTATAGACCGGTAAGTCTCACGTCTGTCGTCTGCAAGGTGTTAGAAAGGATTCTGAGGGATAAGATTTATGACCATCTGGAAGAGCATGGCTTGATCAAATACAGTCAACACGGCTTTGTGAGGGGTAGGTCATGCCTTACGAACCTTATCGAGTTTTTTGAGGATGTGACTAGAAAAGTTGATGAGGGTCGAGCTGTGGATGTGGTGTATATGGACTTCAGTAAGGCATTTGATAAGGTTCCCCATGGTAGGCTCATTCAGAAGGTCAGGAGGAATGGGATACAGGGGAACTTAGCTGCTTGGGTACAGAATTGGCTGGCCAACAGAAGACAGCGAGTGGTTGTAGAAGGAAAATATTCTGCCTGGAAGTCAGTGGTGAGTGGAGTTCCACAGGGCTCTGTCCTTGGGCCTCTACTGTTTGTAATTTTTATTAATGACTTGGACGAGGGGATTGAAGGATGGGTCAGCAAGTTTGCAGACGACACAAAGGTCGGAGGTGTCGCTGACAGTGTAGAGGGCTGTTGCAGGCTGCAGCGGGACATTGACAGGATGCAGAGATGGGCTGAGAGGTGGCAGATGGAGTTCAACCTGGATAAATGCGAGGTGATGCATTTTGGAAGGTCGAATTTGAAAGCTGAGTACAGGATTAAGGATAGGATTCTTGGCAGCGTGGAGGAACAGAGGGATCTTGGTGTGCAGATACATAGATCCCTTAAAATGGCCACCCAAGTGGACAGGGTTGTTAAGAAAGCATATGGTGTATTGGCTTTCATTAACAGGGGGATTGAGTTTAAGAGTCATGAGATCTTGTTGCAGCTCTATAAAACTTTGGTTAGACCGCACTTGGAATACTGCGTCCAGTTCTGGGCGCCATATTATAGGAAAGATGTGGATGCTTTGGAGAGGGTTCAGAGGAGGTTTACCAGGATGCTGCCTGGACTGGAGGGCTTATGTTATGAAGAGAGGTTGACTGAGCTCGGTCTCTTTTCATTGGAGAAAAGGAGGAGGAGAGGGGACCTAATTGAGGTATACAAGATAATGAGAGGCATAGATAGAGTTGATAGCCAGAGACTATTTCCCAGGGCAGAAATGGCTAGCACGAGGGGTCATAGTTTTAAGCTGGTTGGTGGAAAGTATAGAGGGGATGTCAGAGGCAGGTTCTTTACGCAGAGAGTTGTGAGAGCATGGAATGCGTTGCCAGCAGCAGTTGTGGAAGCAAGGTCATTGGGGTCATTTAAGAGACTGCTGGACATGTATATGGTCACAGAAATTTGAGGGTGCATACATGAGGATCAATGGTCGGCACAACATTGTGGGCTGAAGGGCATGTTCTGTGCTGTACTGTTCTATGTTCTATGTTCTATGTTCTACATCCCATTTCACTCAGTCAGGACATCCAATATCACTCACTCACTGCATCCCATTTCACTCTGTCACTGCATCCCATTACCCTCAGGCACTGCAGCCCATTTCACTCAGACACTGCAGCCCATTTCACTCAGGCACTGCAGCCCATTTCACTCAGGCACTGCAGCCCATTTCCCACAGTCACTGCGTCTCATTACCCTCAGTCAGTGCATTTCATTTCCCTCAGTGACTGCATCCCATTTCACTCAGTGACTGCATCGCATTTCACTCAGTCACTGCATCGCATTTCATTCAGTCACTGCACCACATTTCACCCAGTCACTGCCTCCCATTTCAATCACTCACTGCCTTCCGTTTCACTCAGTCACTGCCTCCCACTTCACTCAGTCACTGCCTCCCATTTCAGTCAGTCTCTCTCTCCCATTTCAGTCAGTCACAACTCCCAAATTCAGTCAGTCACTCCCTCCCATTTCAGTCAGTCAGTGCATCTCCTTTCCTCTCAGTCACTGCATCACATTTCACTCAGTCTGAGCACCCCATCTCACTCAGTCAGTGCATCCCATTTCCCACAGTCACTGCATGTCCTTTCCTTAGTTACTGCATCGCATTACACTCAGTCACTGCGTCCCATTTCCCTCAGTCACTGCAACACATTTCCCACAGTCACTGCATTGCATTTCACTCAGTCACTGCATCGCATTACCCTCAGTCCCCACACCCTATTCCCCACAGTCACTGCATCCAATTTCAACCAGTCACTGCATCCCATTTCACTCTGTCACTGCATCCCATTACCCTCAGGCACTGCAGCCCATTTCACTCAGACACTGCAGCCCATTTCACTCAGGCACTGCAACCCATTTCCCTCAGTCACTGCATCCCATTTCCCTAGGTCACTGCAACACATTTCCCACAGTCACTGCAACCCATTTGCCACAGTCACTGCATCTCCTTTGCCTCAGTCACTGCATCGCATTTCACTCAGTCACTGTGTCTCATTTCCCTCAGTCACTGTGTCTCATTATCCTCAGTCAGTGCATCTGATTTCACTCAGTGACCTCATCCCATTTCATTCAGTCACTGCATCCCTTTTCACTCAGTCACTGCCTCCCTTTTCCCACAGTCACTGCAAACTTTTCTCAGAGTCACTGCAACCCATTTCCCACAGTCACTGCATCTCCTTTCCCTCAGTCACTGCATCACATTTCACTCAGTCACAGAATCACATTTCCCTCAGTCACAGAATCACATTTCCCTCAGATACAGCATCACATTTCCCTCAGTCACAGCATCACATTTCCCTCAGTCACAGCATCACATTTAACGGAGACAGTGAATCCTAATCAAATGAGATGATGAATCAATTTCCATCAGTCACCACACCCTATTCCCCACAGTCACGGCATCACATTTCACTCAGGCAGTGCATCCCATTTCACTCAGGCACTGCATCCCATTTCACTCAGTCACTGCAACCCATTTCACTCAGTCACTGCAACCCATTACCCTCAGGCACTGCATCCCATTTCATTCGGGCACTGCGGCCCATTTCACTCAGGCACTGCAGCCCATTTCACTCGGGCACTGAAGCCCATTTCACTCAGGCACTGCATCGCATTTCACTCAGTCACTGCATCCCATTTCACTCAGTCACTGCATCCCATTTCCCTCAATCACTGCAACCCATTTCGCACACTCACTGCAACCCATTTCCCACATTCACTGCAACCCATTTCCCACAATCACTGCATCTCCTTTCCCTCAGTCACTGCATCGCATTTCACTCAGTCACTGCATCCCATTTCACTCAGTCACTGCATCGCATTTCCCTCAGTCACGGCGTCTCATTACCCTCAGTCTTTGCATGTCATTTTCCTCAGTGACTGCATCCCATTTCACTCAGTGACTGCATCCCATTTCACTCAGTCACTGCATCCCATGTCACTCAGTCACTGCATCCCATGTCACTCAGTCACTGCATCCCATTTCACTCAGTCACTGCATCCCATTTCACTCAGTCACTGCATCCCATTTCACTCAGTCACTGCATCCCATTTCCCACAGTCACTGCAATCCATTTCCCACTTTCACTGCAACCCATTTCCCACAGTCACTGCATCGCATTTCACTCAGTCACTGCGTCTCATTACCCTCAGTCACTGCATGTCATTTCCCTCAGTGACTGCATCCCATTTCACTCAATCACTGCATCCCATTTCACTCAGTCACTGCACCATATTTCACTCAGTCACTGCATCACATTTCACTCAGTCACTGCCTCCCACTTCACTCAGTCACTGCCTCCCACTTCACTCAGTCACTGCCTCCCATTTCAGTCAGTCACTGCATTCCATTTCAGTCAGTCACTGCAATCCATTTCCCTCAGTCACTGAATCCGATTTCCCTCAGTCACTGCATCCCACTTCACTCAGTCACTGCATCCCATTTCACGCAGCCAGTGCATCCCATTTCACTCAGTCACTGCGTCTCATAACCCTCAGTCCCTGCATTTCATTTCCCTCAGTGACTGCTTCCCATTTCACTCAGTGACTGCATCCCATTTCACCAAGTGACTGCATCCCATTTCACACAGTGACTGCATGTCCCTTCCTCAGTCACAGCATCGCATTTCACTCAGCCACTGCATCACATTACCCTCAGTCACTGCATCTCATTTCCCTCAGTGACTGCATCACATTTCACTCAGTGACTGCATCACATTTCACTCAGTGACTGCATCACATTTCACTCAGTCACTGCATCCCATTACCCTCAGTCACTGCCTCCCACTTCACTCAGTCACTGCGTCACATTTCACTCAGTCACTGCATCACATTTCACACAGTCGCTGCATCACATTTCACTCAGTCTGAGCACCCCATCTCCCTCAGTCAGTGCATCCCATTTCCCATAGTCACTGCCTCCCATTTCCATCAGTCAATGCATCCCATTTCCCTCAGTCACTGCAACCCAATTCCCACAGTCACTGCATCCCATTTCCCTCAGTCACAGCATCCCATTTCAGTCAGTCACAGCACCCCATTTCACACAGTCACTGCATCCCATTTAACTGAGACAGTGAATCTCATTGAACTGAGACAGTGAATCTCATTGAACTGAGACAGTGCATCCCATTACCCTCAGTCACTGCATCCCATTTCACTCAGTCATTGCATCCGATTTCACTCAGTCACTGCATCGCATTTCACTCAGTCACTGCATCCCATTTCCCACAGTCACAGCATCGCATTTCACTCAGTCACTCCCTCCCATTTCAGTCACTGCAACCCAATTCCCACAGTCACTGCATCCCACTTGACTCAGTCACTGCATCCCATTTCACGCAGCCACTGCATCACATTTCACTCAGTCACTGCATCTCATTTCGTTAAGTCACTGCATCCCATTTCAGTCAGTCACTCCCTCCCATTTCAGTCAGTCACTGCATCTCCTTTCTCTCAGTCAGTGCATCTCCTTTCCCTCAGTCACTGCACCTCCTTTCCCTCAATCACGGCACCTCCTGTCCCTCAGTCACTGCATCCCATTTTATGGAGACAGTGAATCCTATTCAAGTGAGACGTGAATCAATTTCCATCAGTCACCACACCCTATTCCCCACAGTCACAGCATCACATTTCACTCAGGCACTGCATCCCATTTCACTCAGTCACTACATCCCATTTAACTCAGTCACTGCATCCCATTACCCTCAGTCACTGCATCCCATTGCCCTCAGTCACTGCATCCCATTGCCCTCAGGCATGGCATCCCATTTCAGTCAGTCACAGCTTCCCATTTCCCACAGTCACAGCATCCCATTACCCTCAGTCACAGCATCCGATTTCCCACATTCACAGCATCCCATTTCCCATAGTCACGGCATCCCATTTCCCCACAGTCACGGCATCCCATTTCCGTCAGTCACTGCATCTCCTTTCCCTCAGTCACTGCATCCCATTATCACTCAGTCACTGCATCACATTTAACGGAGACAGCGAATCCTATTCAAATGAGACGGTGAATCAATTTCCATCAGTTACCACACCCTATTCCCCACAGTCACGGCATCACATTTCACACAGGTACTGCATCCCATTACCCTCAGGCACGGCATCCCATTTCACTCGGGCCCTGCGGCTCATTTCACTCGGGCACTGCGGCCCATTTCACTCAGACAGTGCATCTCATTTCACTCAGTCACTGCATCCCATGTTCCTCAGTCACTGCATCCCATGTCCCTCAGTCACTGCTTCCCATGTCAATCAGTCACTGCATCCCATTTCACTCAGTCACTGCATCCCATTTCCCTCAGTCACTGCATCTCATTTCACTCAGGCACTGTATCCCATTTCCCTCACTCACTGCACCCCAAGTCCGCTCGGGCACTGCATCCCCATGAACTCAGTCACTCCTTCCAAGTACCTCAGTCACTGCGTCCCCTTTCCATCAGGTACTGCATCACATTTCCCTCAGTCACTGCATCCCATTTCCCTCAGTCACTGCATCTCCTTCACCACAGTCACTGCTTCCCATTTCACGCAGTCACTACATCACATTTCACTCAGTCACTGCATCGTATTTTACTCAGTCACTGCATGCCATTTCACTCAATCACTGCATCTCCTTCAACACAGTCAGTGCATCCCATTTCCATCACTCACTGTTTCCCTTATATCACAGACGCTGCATTCAATTTCCCACACTCACTGCATCCCATTTCCCATCGTCACAGCATCTCCTTTCCCTCAGTCTCTGCATCGCAATTCACTCAGTGATTGCATCCCATTTGCCTCAGTCACTGCATCTCATTTCACTCGGTCAGTCCATCCCATTTCACTCAATCACTGCATCTCATTTCACTCAGTCACTGCATCACATTTCACTCAGTCACTGCATCACATTTCACTCAGTCACTGCATCCCATTTACTCAATCACTGCATGTCCTTCACCACAGTCACTGCATCACATTTCTTTCAGTCACTGTTTCCCGTATCTCACAGACGATGAATTCAATTTCCCACACTCACTGCATCCCATTTCCCTCAGTCACTGCATCCCATTTCCCTCAGTCACTGCATCCCATTTCACGCAGTCACTGCATAATAATTCCCTCAGTCACTGCATTCCATGTCCGTGTGTCACTGCATCCCATGTCCGTGTGTCACTGCATCCCATGTCCCTCAGTCACTGCATCCCATTTCACTCAGTCAGTGCGTCCCATGTCCCTCAGTCACTGCATCTCATTTCACTCAGTCACTGCATCTCATTTCACTCAGTCACTGCATCCCATTTCACTCAGCCACTGAATCCTATTTCCCTCAGTGAGTGCATCATATTTCACTCACTGACGGAATCACATTTCACTCAGTGACTGAATCACATTTCACTCAGTGACTGAATCACATTTCCCTCAGTCACTGCATCCCATTTCCCTCAGTCACTGCATCCCATTTCCCTCAGTCACTGCATCCCATTTCCCTCAGTCACTGCAACCCATTTCCCTCAGTCAATGTATCCCATTTGCATCAGTCACTGCATCCCATTTCACTCAATCACTGCATCCCATTTCCCTGAGTCACTGCATCCCATTTCACTCAGTCACTGCATCCCATTTCACTCAGTCACTGCATCCCATTTCCCTCAGTCACTTTATCCCATTTCCATCAGTCATTGCAACCCATTTTCCCTCAGTCACTGCATCCCATTTCCCTCAGTCACTGCATCTCATTTCCCTCAGTCACTGCATCTCATTTCACTCAGTCACTGCATCCCATTTCACTGAGTCACTGCATCCCTTTTAGCTCAGTCACTGCATCCCATTTCACACAGTCAGTGCATCCCATTTCCCTCAGTCACTGCATCTCATTTCCCTCAGTCGCTGCATCTCATTTTCCACAGTCACTGCATCCCATTTCCCTCAGTCACTGCATCTCAATTCCCTCAGTCACTGCATCTCAATTCCCTCAGTCACTGCATCCCATTTCCCTCAGTCACTGCAACCCATTTCCCTGAGTCACTGCATCCCATTCCCCTGAGTCACTGCATCCCATTTCCATCAGTCACTGCATCCCATTTCCCTCAGTCACTGCATCCCATTTCACACAATCACGGCATCCCATTTCACTCAGACACTGCATCTCATTTCCCTCAGTCACTGCATCCCATTTCCCAGTGTCACTGCATCCCATTTCCATCAGTCACTGCATCACATTTCCATCAATCACTGCATCACATTTCCGCAGGCCAAGGCATCCCATTTCCGTGTGTCACTGCATCCCAATTCACTCAGTCACTGCATCGCATTTCCCACAGTCACTGCATCCCATTTCCATCTGTCACTATATCCCATTTCCATCAGTCATTGCAACCCATTTTCCCTCAGTCACTGCATCCCATTTCACACAGTCACTGCATCCCATTTCACACAGTCACTGCATCCCATTTCACACAATCAGTGCATCCCATTTCATTCAGTGACTGCATCACATTTCACTCAGTCACTGCATCCCATTTCCCTCAGTCACTGCATCCCATTTCCCTCAGTCACTGCATGCCATTTCCGTCAGTCACTGCATCCCATTTCACTCAGTCACTGCATCCCCTTTCACTCAGTCACTGCATCCCCTTTCACTCAGTCACTGCAACCCCTTTCACTCAGTCACTGCATCCCCTTTCACTCTGTCACTGCATCACATTTCACGCAGTCACTGCATCGCATTTCACTCAGTCGCTGCATCCCCTTCACCACAGTCACTGCATCCAATTACACTCAGTCACTGCATCGCATTTCACTCAGTCAGTGCATCTCATTTCACTCAGTCAGAGCATCGCATTTCACTCAGTCAGAGCATCGCATTTCACTCAGTCACTGCATCGCATTTCACTCAGTCACTGCATCCCATTTCCCTCAGTCACTGCATCTCATTTCACTCAGTCACTGCACCTCATGTCACTCTGTCACTGCATCCAATTTCCATCAGTCCCTGCATCCCATTTCACTCAGTGATACATCCCATCTCACTCAGTGACTGCATCCCAATTCACTCAGTGGCTGAATCACATTTCACTCAGTCACTGCATCGCATTTCACGCAGTCACTGCAACCCATTTCACTCAGTCACTGCAACTCCTTCAACACATTTACTGCATCCCATTTCCATCAGTCACTGTTTCCCGTATCTCACAGACGCTGCATTCAATTTCCCACACTCAGTGCATCCCATTTCCCATAGTCACAGTATCTCCTTGCCCTCAGTCTCATCATCTCATTTCACTCAGTGATTGCATCCTTCTTTCCACAAATACTGCACCCCATTTCCCTCAGTCACTGCACCCCATTTCCCTCAGTCACTGCATCCCATTTCACTCAGTCACTGCAACCCATTTCACTCAGTCACTGCACCCCATTTCCCTCAGTCACTGCACCCCATTTCCGTCAGTCACTGCATCTCATTTCACTCGGTCAGTGCATCCCATTTCCCTCAGTCACTGCATCCGATTTCACTCGGTGACTGCATCCCATTTCACCCAGTCACTGCATCCCATTGTACTCAGTGATGCATTCCATTTCACTCAGTGACTAAAACACATTTCACTCAGTCACTGCATCCGATTTCACTCAGTCACTGCATCACATTTCACTCAGTCACTGCATCCCATTTCACTCAATCATGGCATCTCTTTCACCACAGTCACTGCATCACATTTCCATCAGTCACTGTTTCCCGTATCTCACAGACGTTGCATTCAATTTCCCACACTCACTGCATCCCATTTCCCATAGTCACAGCATCCCATTTCCCTCAGTCTCTGCATCGCATTTCACTCAGTGATTGCATCCTCCTTCCTACAAATACTGCATCCCATTTCCCTCAGTCTCTGCATCGCATTTCACTCAGTCACTGCATCCCATTTCACTCAGGTTCTGCATCCCATTTCACTCAGTCAATGCATCCCATTACCCTCGGGCACTGCATCCCATTTCACTCGGGCACTGCATCCCATTTCACTCGGGCACTGCGGCCCATTTCACTCGGGCACTGCGGCCCATTTCACTCGGGCACTGAAGCCCATTTCACTCGGGCACTGAAGCACATTTCACACGGGCACTGCAACCAATTTCACTCAGGCACTGCAGCCCATTTCCCTCAATCACTGCAACCCATTTCGCACACGCACTGCAACCCATTTCCCACATTCACTGCAACCCATTTCCCACAATCACTGCATCTCCTTTCACTCAGTCACTGCGTCTCATTACCCTCAGTCACTGCATGTCATTTCCCTCAGTGACTGCATCCCATTTCACTCAGTGACTGCATCCCATTTCACTCAGTGAATGCATCCCATTTCACTCAGTCACTGCACCACATTTCACTCAGTCACTGCACCACATTTCACTCAGTCACTGCACCACATTTCACTCAGTCACTGCCTCCCACTTCACTCAGTCACTGCATCCCACTTCACTCAGTCACTGCGTCCCATTTCAGTCAGTCACTGCATTCCATTTCACTCAGTCACTTCATTCCATTTCCCTCAGTCACTGCATCCGATTTCCCTCAGTCACTGCATCCCACTTCACACAGTCACTGCATCACATTTCACTCAGTCACTGCATCACATTTCACTCAGTCACTGCATCCCATTTACTCAATCACTGCATCTCCTTCACCACAGTCACTGCATCACATTTCTTTCAGTCACTGTTTCCCGTATCTCACAGACGATGAATTCAATTTCCCACACTCACTGCATCCCATTTCCCTCAGTCACTGCATCCCATTTCCCTCAGTCACTGCATCACATTTCCATCAGACACTGCAGCACATGTCACTCTGTCACTGCATCCAATTTCCATCATTCACTGCATCAGAGTTCACTCTGTCACTGCATCGCATTTCACTCAGTCACTGCATCCCCTTCACCACAGTCACTGCATCCAATTTCCATCAGTCAGTGCATCTCATTTCACTCAGTCAGAGCATCGCATTTCACTCAGTCACTGCATCGCATTTCACTCAGTCACTCCTTCCCATTTCACTCAGTCACTGCATCCCATTACCCTCAGTCACTGCAACCCATTCCCCTCAGTCACTGCATCCCATTCCCCTCAGTCACTGCATCCCATTGCCCTCAGTCACTGCATCCCATTGCCCTCAGTCACTGCATCCCATTGTCCTCAGTCACTGCATCCCATTGTCCTCAGTCACTGCATCCCATTGCCCTCAGTCACTGCATCCCATTGTCCTCATTCACTGCATCCCATTTCACTCAGTCACTGCATCCCATTACCCTCAGTCACTGCATCCCATTACCCTCAGTCACTGCATCCCATTACCTTCAGTCGCAGGATCCCATTTCCAACAGACACTGCATCCCATTTCCTTCAGTCACTGCATCCCATTTCCCTCAGTCACTGCATACCATTTCCTTCAGTCACTGCATCCCAGTTCACTCAGTCTCGGCATCTCATTTCCCTCAGTCACTGCATCCCATGTCCCTCAGTCACTGCATCCCATGTCCCTCAGTCACTGCATCCCACGTCCCTCATTCACTGCATCCCACGTCCCTCAGTCCCTGCATCCCATTTCACTCAGTCACTGCATCCCATTTCCCTCAGTCAGTGCATCCCATGACCCTCAGTCACTGCATCCCATGTCCAACAGTCCCTGCATGTCATTTCACTCAGTCACTGCATCCCATTTCACTCAGTCAGTGCGTCCCTTTACGGTCAGGCACTGTCTCCCATTTCCCTCAGTCACTGCACCCCAAGCCCGCTCGGGCAATGATTCAATATTAACTCAGTCACTCCTTCCCAGTACCTCTGTCACTGCATTCCATGTCCTTCAGTCAGTGCATCCCATGTCCCTCAGTCAGTGCATCCCATGTCCCTCAGTCACTGCATCCCATTTCCGTCAGTCACTGAATCCCATTTCTCTCAGTCACTGCATACCATTTCCATCAGTCACTGCATCCCAGTTCACTCAGTCTCGGCATCTCATTTCCCTCAGTCACTGCATCCCATTTCCCTCAGTCACTGCATCCCATTCCCCTCAATCACTGCATCCCATTGTCCTCAGTCACTGCATCCCATTGTCCTCAGTCACTGCATCCCATTGTCCTCAGTCACTGCATCCCAGTTCACTCAGTCTTGGCATCTCATTTCCCACAGTCACTGCATCCCATTTCCCTCAGTCACTGCATCCCATTTCCCTCAGTCACTGCATCGCATTTCACTCAGTCACTGCATCACATTTCACTCAGTCACTGCATCACATTTCACTCAATCACTGCATCCCATGTCCCACATTCACTGCACCCCATTTCCATCAGTCACTGTTTCCCATATCTCTCAGACGCTGTTTTCAATTTCCCACACTCACTGCATCCCATTCCCCTCAGTCACTGCATCCCATTTCACATAGCCACTGCATCCCATTTCACACAGCCACTGCATCCCATTTCACTCAATGCTTCACTTTACACTCAGTCAGAGCATCCCATTTCCATCCGTCACCGCGTCCCATTTCAATCAGTCACTGCATCTCCTTTCCATCAGTCACTGCATCCCAATTCCCAGTCACTGCGTCCCATTTCCCTCAGTCACTGCATCACATTTCCCTCAGTCACTGCATCACATTTCCCTCAGTCACTGCATCCCATTGTCCTCAGTCACTGCATCCCATTGCCCTCAGTCACTGCATCCCATTGTCCTCAGTCACTGCATCCCCTTGTCCTCAGTCACTGCATCCCATTGCCCTCAGTCACTGCATCCCATTGCCCTCAATCACTGCATCCCATTGTCCTCAGTCACTGCATACCATTACCCTCAGTTACTGCATCCCATTTCACTCAGTCACTGCATCCCATTTCACTCAGTCACTGCATCCCATTACCCTCAGTCACTGCATCCCATTACCTTCAGTCGCAGGATCGCATTTCCAACAGACACTGCATCCCATTTCCGTCAGTCACTGCATCCCATTTCACTCAGTCACTGCATACCATTTCCTTCAGTCACTGCATCCCAGTTCACTCAGTCTCGGCATCTCATTTCCCTCAGTCACTGCATCCCATTTCCCTCAGTCACTGCATCCCATTTCCCTCAGTCACTGCATCCCATTTCCCTCAGTCACTGCATCCCATTCCCCTCAGTCACGGCATTCCATTGTCCTCAGTCAGTGCTTCCCATTGTCCTCAGTCACTGCATCCCATTGCCCTCAGTCACTGCATCCCATGTCCCTCAGCCACTGCATCCCGTTTCCCTCAGTTACTGCGTCACATTTCCATCAGACACTGCAGCTCATGTCACTCAGTCACTGCATCCCATTTCCATCAGTCACTGCAGCTCATGTCGCTCTGTCACTGCATCACATTTCCATCAGACACTGCATCTCATTTCACTCATACACTGCATCCCATTTCACGCAGTCACTGCATCCCATTCCACTCAGTCACTGCATCCGATTTCACTCAGTCACTGCATCCGATTTCACTCAGTCAGTGCGTCACATTTCACTCAGGCACTGTATCCCATTTCCGTAAGTCACTGCACCCCGAGCCCGCACGGGCACTGCATTCCTATTAACTCCGTCACTCCTTCCCAGTACCTCAGTCACTGCATCACATTTCACTCAGTCACTGCATCCCATTTCACTCAGTCACTGCATCCCATTACCCTCAGTCACTGCATCCCATTACCTTCAGTCGCAGGATCCCATTTCCAACAGACACTGCATACCATTTCCTTCAGTCACTGCATCCCAGTTCACTCAGTCTCGGCATCTCATTTCCCTCAGTCACTGCATCCCATTTCCCTCAGTCACTGCATCCCACGTCCCTCATTCACTGCATCCCATTACCCTCAGTCACTGCATCCCATTGTCCTCAGTCACTGCATCCCATTGCCCTCAATCACTGCATCCCATTGTCCTCAGTCACTGCATCCCATTACCCTCAGTTACTGCATCCCATTTCACTCAGTCACTGCATCCCATTTCACTCAGTCACTGCATCCCATTACCCTCAGTCACTGCATCCCATTACCTTCAGTCGCAGGATCGCATTTCCAACAGACACTGCATCCCATTTCCGTCAGTCACTGCATCCCATTTCACTCAGTCACTGCATACCATTTCCTTCAGTCACTGCATCCCAGTTCACTCAGTCTCGGCATCTCATTTCCCTCAGTCACTGCATCCCATTTCCCTCAGTCACTGCATCCCATTTCCCTCAGTCACTGCATCCCATTTCCCTCAGTCACTGCATCCCATTCCCCTCAGTCACGGCATTCCATTGTCCTCAGTCAGTGCTTCCCATTGTCCTCAGTCACTGCATCCCATTGCCCTCAGTCACTGCATCCCATGTCCCTCAGCCACTGCATCCCGTTTCCCTCAGTTACTGCGTCACATTTCCATCAGACACTGCAGCTCATGTCACTCAGTCACTGCATCCCATTTCCATCAGTCACTGCAGCTCATGTCGCTCTGTCACTGCATCACATTTCCATCAGACACTGCATCTCATTTCACTCATACACTGCATCCCATTTCACGCAGTCACTGCATCCCATTCCACTCAGTCACTGCATCCGATTTCACTCAGTCACTGCATCCGATTTCACTCAGTCAGTGCGTCACATTTCACTCAGGCACTGTATCCCATTTCCGTAAGTCACTGCACCCCGAGCCCGCACGGGCACTGCATTCCTATTAACTCCGTCACTCCTTCCCAGTACCTCAGTCACTGCATCACATTTCACTCAGTCACTGCATCCCATTTCACTCAGTCACTGCATCCCATTACCCTCAGTCACTGCATCCCATTACCTTCAGTCGCAGGATCCCATTTCCAACAGACACTGCATACCATTTCCTTCAGTCACTGCATCCCAGTTCACTCAGTCTCGGCATCTCATTTCCCTCAGTCACTGCATCCCATTTCCCTCAGTCACTGCATCCCACGTCCCTCATTCACTGCATCCCATTACCCTCAGTCACTGCATCCCATTGTCCTCAGTCACTGCATCCCATTGCCCTCAGTCACTGCATCCCATTGCCCTCAGTCACTGCATCCCATTTCCCTCAGTCACTGCATACCATTTCCTTCAGTCACTGCATACCATTTCCTTCAGTCACTGCATCACAGTTCACTCAGTCTCGGCATCTCATTTCCCTCAGTCACTGCTTCCCATTGTCCTCAGTCACTGCATCCCATTGCCCTCAGTCACTGCATCCCATTGTCCTCAGTCACTGCATCCCATTGTCCTCAGTCACTGCATCCCATTTCACTCAGTCACTGCATCCCATTTCACTCAGTCACTGCATCCCATTACCCTCAGTCACTGCATCCCATTACCTTCAGTCGCAGGATCCCATTTCCAACAGACACTGCACACCATTTCCTTCAGTCACTGCATCCCAGTTCACTCAGTCTCGGCATCTCATTTCCCTCAGTCACTGCATCCCATTTCCCTCAGTCACTGCATCCCATGTCCCTCAGTCACTGCATCCCACGTCCCTCATTCACTGCATCCCACGTCCCTCAGTCACTGCATCCCATTTCCCTCAGTCACTGCATACCATTTCCTTCAGTCACTGCATACCATTTCCTTCAGTCACTGCATCCCAGTTCACTCAGTCTCGGCATCTCATTTCCCTCAGTCACTGCTTCCCATTGTCCTCAGTCACTGCATCCCATTGCCCTCAGTCACTGCATCCCATTGTCCTCAGTCACTGCATCCCATTGTCCTCAGTCACTGCATCCCATTGTCCTCAGTCACTGCATCCCAGTTCACTCAGTCTTGGCATCTCATTTCCCACAGTCACTGCATCCCATTTCCCTCAGTCACTGCATCCCATTTCCCTCAGTCACTGCATCGCATTTCACTCAGTCACTGCATCACATTTCACTCAGTCACTGCATCACATTTCACTCAATCACTGCATCCCATGTCCCACATTCACTGCACCCCATTTCCATCAGTCACTGTTTCCCATATCTCTCAGACGCTGTTTTCAATTTCCCACACTCACTGCATCCCATTCCCCTCAGTCACTGCATCCCATTTCACATAGCCACTGCATCCCATTTCACACAGCCACTGCATCCCATTTCACTCAATGCTTCACTTTACACTCAGTCAGAGCATCCCATTTCCATCCGTCACCGCGTCCCATTTCAATCAGTCACTGCATCTCCTTTCCATCAGTCACTGCATCCCAATTCCCAGTCACTGCGTCCCATTTCCCTCAGTCACTGCATCACATTTCCCTCAGTCACTGCATCACATTTCCCTCAGTCACTGCATCCCATTGTCCTCAGTCACTGCATCCCATTGCCCTCAGTCACTGCATCCCATTGTCCTCAGTCACTGCATCCCCTTGTCCTCAGTCACTGCATCCCATTGCCCTCAGTCACTGCATCCCATTGCCCTCAATCACTGCATCCCATTGTCCTCAGTCACTGCATACCATTACCCTCAGTTACTGCATCCCATTTCACTCAGTCACTGCATCCCATTTCACTCAGTCACTGCATCCCATTACCCTCAGTCACTGCATCCCATTACCTTCAGTCGCAGGATCGCATTTCCAACAGACACTGCATCCCATTTCCGTCAGTCACTGCATCCCATTTCACTCAGTCACTGCATACCATTTCCTACAGTCACTGCATCCCAGTTCACTCAGTCTCGGCATCTCATTTCCCTCAGTCACTGCATCCCATTTCCCTCAGTCACTGCATCCCATTTCCCTCAGTCACTGCATCCCATTTCCCTCAGTCACTGCATCCCATTCCCCTCAGTCACGGCATTCCATTGTCCTCAGTCAGTGCTTCCCATTGTCCTCAGTCACTGCATCCCATTGCCCTCAGTCACTGCATCCCATGTCCCTCAGCCACTGCATCCCGTTTCCCTCAGTTACTGCGTCACATTTCCATCAGACACTGCAGCTCATGTCACTCAGTCACTGCATCCCATTTCCATCAGTCACTGCAGCTCATGTCGCTCTGTCACTGCATCACATTTCCATCAGACACTGCATCTCATTTCACTCATACACTGCATCCCATTTCACGCAGTCACTGCATCCCATTCCACTCAGTCACTGCATCCGATTTCACTCAGTCACTGCATCCGATTTCACTCAGTCAGTGCGTCACATTTCACTCAGGCACTGTATCCCATTTCCGTAAGTCACTGCACCCCGAGCCCGCACGGGCACTGCATTCCTATTAACTCCGTCACTCCTTCCCAGTACCTCAGTCACTGCATCACATTTCACTCAGTCACTGCATCCCATTTCACTCAGTCACTGCATCCCATTACCCTCAGTCACTGCATCCCATTACCTTCAGTCGCAGGATCCCATTTCCAACAGACACTGCATACCATTTCCTTCAGTCACTGCATCCCAGTTCACTCAGTCTCGGCATCTCATTTCCCTCAGTCACTGCATCCCATTTCCCTCAGTCACTGCATCCCACGTCCCTCATTCACTGCATCCCATTACCCTCAGTCACTGCATCCCATTGTCCTCAGTCACTGCATCCCATTGCCCTCAATCACTGCATCCCATTGTCCTCAGTCACTGCATCCCATTACCCTCAGTTACTGCATCCCATTTCACTCAGTCACTGCATCCCATTTCACTCAGTCACTGCATCCCATTACCCTCAGTCACTGCATCCCATTACCTTCAGTCGCAGGATCGCATTTCCAACAGACACTGCATCCCATTTCCGTCAGTCACTGCATCCCATTTCACTCAGTCACTGCATACCATTTCCTTCAGTCACTGCATCCCAGTTCACTCAGTCTCGGCATCTCATTTCCCTCAGTCACTGCATCCCATTTCCCTCAGTCACTGCATCCCATTTCCCTCAGTCACTGCATCCCATTTCCCTCAGTCACTGCATCCCATTCCCCTCAGTCACGGCATTCCATTGTCCTCAGTCAGTGCTTCCCATTGTCCTCAGTCACTGCATCCCATTGCCCTCAGTCACTGCATCCCATGTCCCTCAGCCACTGCATCCCGTTTCCCTCAGTTACTGCGTCACATTTCCATCAGACACTGCAGCTCATGTCACTCAGTCACTGCATCCCATTTCCATCAGTCACTGCAGCTCATGTCGCTCTGTCACTGCATCACATTTCCATCAGACACTGCATCTCATTTCACTCATACACTGCATCCCATTTCACGCAGTCACTGCATCCCATTCCACTCAGTCACTGCATCCGATTTCACTCAGTCACTGCATCCGATTTCACTCAGTCAGTGCGTCACATTTCACTCAGGCACTGTATCCCATTTCCGTAAGTCACTGCACCCCGAGCCCGCACGGGCACTGCATTCCTATTAACTCCGTCACTCCTTCCCAGTACCTCAGTCACTGCATCACATTTCACTCAGTCACTGCATCCCATTTCACTCAGTCACTGCATCCCATTACCCTCAGTCACTGCATCCCATTACCTTCAGTCGCAGGATCCCATTTCCAACAGACACTGCATACCATTTCCTTCAGTCACTGCATCCCAGTTCACTCAGTCTCGGCATCTCATTTCCCTCAGTCACTGCATCCCATTTCCCTCAGTCACTGCATCCCACGTCCCTCATTCACTGCATCCCATTACCCTCAGTCACTGCATCCCATTGTCCTCAGTCACTGCATCCCATTGCCCTCAGTCACTGCATCCCATTGCCCTCAGTCACTGCATCCCATTTCCCTCAGTCACTGCATACCATTTCCTTCAGTCACTGCATACCATTTCCTTCAGTCACTGCATCCCAGTTCACTCAGTCTCGGCATCTCATTTCCCTCAGTCACTGCTTCCCATTGTCCTCAGTCACTGCATCCCATTGCCCTCAGTCACTGCATCCCATTGTCCTCAGTCACTGCATCCCATTGTCCTCAGTCACTGCATCCCATTTCACTCAGTCACTGCATCCCATTTCACTCAGTCACTGCATCCCATTACCCTCAGTCACTGCATCCCATTACCTTCAGTCGCAGGATCCCATTTCCAACAGACACTGCACACCATTTCCTTCAGTCACTGCATCCCAGTTCACTCAGTCTCGGCATCTCATTTCCCTCAGTCACTGCATCCCATTTCCCTCAGTCACTGCATCCCATGTCCCTCAGTCACTGCATCCCACGTCCCTCATTCACTGCATCCCACGTCCCTCAGTCACTGCATCCCATTTCCCTCAGTCACTGCATACCATTTCCTTCAGTCACTGCATACCATTTCCTTCAGTCACTGCATCCCAGTTCACTCAGTCTCGGCATCTCATTTCCCTCAGTCACTGCTTCCCATTGTCCTCAGTCACTGCATCCCATTGCCCTCAGTCACTGCATCCCATTGTCCTCAGTCACTGCATCCCATTGTCCTCAGTCACTGCATCCCATTTCACTCAGTCACTGCATCCCATTTCACTCAGTCACTGCATCCCATTACCCTCAGTCACTGCATCCCATTACCTTCAGTCGCAGGATCCCATTTCCAACAGACACTGCACACCATTTCCTTCAGTCACTGCATCCCAGTTCACTCAGTCTCGGCATCTCATTTCCCTCAGTCACTGCATCCCATTTCCCTCAGTCACTGCATCCCATGTCCCTCAGTCACTGCATCCCACGTCCCTCATTCACTGCATCCCACGTCCCTCAGTCACTGCATCCCATTTCACTCAGTCACTGCATCCCATTTCCCTCAGTCAGTGCATCCCATGTCCCTCAGTCACTGCATCCCATTGTCCTCAGTCACTGCATCCCATTGTCCTCAGTCACTGCATCCCATTGTCCTCATTCACTGCATCCCATTTCCATCAGTCACTGCATCCCAGTTCACTCAGTCTTGGCATCTCATTTCCCACAGTCACTGCATCCCATTTCCCTCAGTCACTGCATCCCATTTCCCTCAGTCACTGCATCCCATTTCACTCAGTCACTGCATCCCATTTCCCTCAGTCAGTGCATCCCATGTCCCTCAGTCACTGCATCCCATGTCCCACAGTCACTGCATGTCATTTCACTCAGTCACTGCATCCCATTTCACTCAGTCAGTGCGTCCCTTTACGGTCAGGCACTGTACCCATTTCCCTCAGTCACTGCACCCCAAGCCCGCTCGGGCACTGATTCTCTATTAACTCAGTCACTCCTTCCCAGTACCTCTGTCACTGCATCCCATGACCCTCAGTCAGTGAATTCCATGTCCCTCAGTCCATGCATCCCATGTCCCTCAGTCTCTGCATCCCATTTCCGTCAGTCACTGAATCCCATTTCTCTCAGTCACTGCATACCATTTCCATTAGTCACTGCATCCCAGTTCACTCAGTCTTGGCATCTCATTTCCCACAGTCACTGCATCCCATTTCCCTCAGTCACTGCATCCCATTTCCCTCAGTCACTGCATCGCATTTCACTCAGTCACTGCATCACATTTCACTCAGTCACTGCATCACATTTCACTCAATCACTGCATCCCATGTCCCACATTCACTGCACCCCATTTCCATCAGTCACTGTTTCCCATATCTCTCAGACGCTGTTTTCAATTTCCCACACTCACTGCATCCCATTCCCCTCAGTCACTGCATCCCATTACCCTGAGTCACGGTATGCCATTTCCCACAGTCACTGAATCCCATTTCCCTCATTCACTGCATCCCATTTCCCTCAGTCACTGCATCCCATCTCCCTCAGTTACTGCACTCCAAGTCCCTCAGTCACTGCATCCCATGTCCCTCAGTCACTGCATCCCATTGTCCTCAGTCACTGCATCCCACTTCATTCAGTCACTGCATCCCATTTCACTCAGTCACTGCATCCCATTTCACTCAGTCACTGCATCCCCTTTCACTCAGTCACTGTAACACATTTCACTCACTGACTGCATCCCATTTCCGTCAGTCACTGCATCCCATTTCCCTCAGTCACTGCATCCCATTTCCAACAGTCACTGCATCGCATTTCCAACAGTCACTGCATCGCATTTCACTCAGTCACTGCATCGCATTTCACTCAGTCACTGCATCGCATTTCACTCAATCACTGCATCACATTTCACTCAATCACTGCATCACATTTCCCGCAGTCACTGCATCACATTTCACTCAGTCACTGCATCACATTTCACTCAGTCACTGCATCACATTTCACTCAATCACTGCATCCCATTTTCATCAGTCACTGTTTCCCGTATCTCTCAGACGCAGCATTCAATTTCCCACACTCACTGCATCCCATTCCCCTCAGTCACTGCATCCCATTTCCCTCAGTCACTGCATCACATTTCCCTCAGTCACTGCATCACATTTCACTCAGTCACTGTTTCCCGTATCTCTCAGACGCTGTATTCAATTTCCCACACTCACTGCATCCCATTCCCCTCAGTCACTGCATCCCATTACCCTGAGTCACAGTCTGCCATTTCCCACAGTCACTGCATCTCCTTTCCCTCAGTCACTGCATCCCATTTCCATCAGTCACCGCGTCCCATTTCCTCAGTCACTGCTTCTCCTTTCCACAGTCACGGCAATCCCATTTCACTCAGTCACTGCATCCCATTTCAATCAGTCACTGCATCTCCTTTCCATCAGTCACTGCGTCCCATTTCACTCAGTCACTGCGTCCCATTTCACTCAGTCACTGCGTCCCAATTCCCAGTCACTGCATCCCATTTCCCTCAGTCACTGCATCACATTCCCCTCAGTCACTGCATCCCATTGTCCTCAGTCACTGCATCCCATTGCCCTCAGTCACTGCATCCCATTGTCCTCAGTCACTGCATCCCATTTCACTCAGTCACTGCATCCCATTTCACTCAGTCACTGCATCCCATTACCCACAGTTGCTGCATCACATTTCACACAGTCACTGCATCCCATGTCCCTCCGTCACTGCATCCCATGTCCCTCAGTCACTGCATCCCATGTCCCTCAGTCACTGCATCCCATGTCCCTCAGCCACTGCATCCCGTTTCCCTCAGTTACTGCGTCACATTTCCATCAGACACTGCAGCTCATGTCACTCAGTCACTGCATCCCATTTCCATCAGTCACTGCAGCTCATGTCACTCTGTCACTGCATCACATTTCCATCAGACACTGCATCTCATTTCACTCATACACTGCATCCCATTTCACGCAGTCACTGCATCCCATTCCACTCAGTCACTGCATCCCATTTCACTCAGTCACTGCATCCGATTTCACTCAGTCAGTGCGTCACATTTCACTCAGGCACTGTATCCCATTTCCGTAAGTCACTGCACCCCAAGCCCGCACGGGCACTGCATTCCTATTAACTCCGTCACTCCTTCCCAGTACTTCAGTCACTGCATCACATTTCACTCAGTCACTGCATCCCGTTTCACTCAGTCACTGCATCACATTCCCCTCAGTCACTGCATCCCATTACCCTCAGTCACTGCATCCCATTGTCCTCAGTCACTGCATCCCATTGCCCTCAGTCACTGCATCCCATTGTCCTCAGTCACTGCATCCCATTGCCCTCAGTCACTGCATCCCATTGCCCTCAGTCACTGCATCCCATTGCCCACAGTCACTGCATCCCATTTCACTCAGTTACTGCATCCCATTACCCTCAGTCACTGCATCCCATTACCCTCAGTCACTGCATCCCATTACCTTCAGTCGCAGGATCCCATTTCCAACAGACACTGCATCCCATTTCCGTCAGTCACTGCATCCCATTACCCTCAGTCACTGCATACCATTTCCTTCAGTCACTGCATCCCAGTTCACTCAGTCTCGGCATCTCATTTCCCTCAGTCACTGCATCCCATTTCCCTCAGTCACTGCATCCCATTCCCCTCAGTCACTGCATCCCATTGCTCTCAGTCACTGCATCCCATTGTCCTCATTCACTGCATCCCATTTCGCTCAGTCACTGCATCCCATTACGCTCAGTTACTACATCCCATTTCACTCAGTCACTGCATCCCATTTCACTCAGTCACTGCATCCCATTACCCTCAGTCACTGCATCCCATTACCTTCAGTCACAGGATCCCATTTCCCACAGACACTGCATCCCATTTCCGTCAGTCACTGCATCCCATTACCCTCAGTCACTGCATACCATTTCCTTCAGTCACTGCATCCCATTCCCCTCAGTCACTGCATCCCATTGTCCTCAGTCACTGCATCTCATTGCCCTCAGTCACTGCATCCCATTGTCCTCATTCACTGCATCCCATTGTCCTCATTCACTGCATCCCATTGTCCTCATTCACTGCATCCCATTTGACTCAGTCACTGCATCCCATTACGCTCAGTTACTACATCCCATTTCACTCAGTCACTGCATCCCATTACCCTCAGTCACTGCATCCCATTACCTTCAGTCGCAGGATCCCATTTCAAACAGACACTGCATCCCATTTCCCTCAGTCACTGCATACCATTTCCTTCAGTCACTGCATCCCATTGTCCTCAGTCACTACATCCCATTGTCCTCAGTCACTGCATCCCATTGCCCTCAGTCACTGCATCCCAACCCCTCAATCACTGCATCCCATTGTCCTCAGTCACTACATCCCATTGTCCTCAGTCACTGCATCCCATTGCCCTCAGTCACTGCATCCCATTGTCCTCAGTCACTGCATCCCATTGCCCTCAGTCACTGCATCCCATTGTCCTCATTCACTGCATCCCGTTGTCCTCATTCACTGCTTCCCATTTCACTCAGTCACTGCATCCCATTTCCCTCAGTCACTGCATACCATTTCCTTCAGTCACTGCATCCCAGTTCCCTCAGTCACTGCATCCCATTTCCCTCAGTCACTGCATCCCATTTCCCTCAGTCACTGCATCCCATTTCCCTCAGTCACTGCATCCCATTGCCCTCAGTCACTGCATCTCATGTCCCTCAGTCACTGCATCCCACGTCACTCATTCACTGCATCCCACGTCCCTCAGTCACTGCATCCCATTTCACTCAGTCACTGCATCCCATGTCCCTCAGTCACTGCATCCCATGTCCCACAGTCACTGCATGTCATTTCACTCAGTTACTGCATCCCATTACCCTCAGTCACTGCATCCCATTTCACTCAGTTACTGCATCCCATTACCCTCAGTCACTGCATCCCATTTCACTCAGTCACTGCATCCCATTACCCTCAGTCACTGCATCCCATTACCTTCAGTCGCAGGATCCCATTTCCAACAGACACTGCATCCCATTTCCGTCAGTCACTGCATCCCATTACCCTCAGTCACTGCATACCATTTCCTTCAGTCACTGCATCCCAGTTCACTCAGTCTCGGCATCTCATTTCCCTCAGTCACTGCATCCCATTTCCCTCAGTCACTGCATCCCATTCCCCTCAGTCACTGCATCCCATTGCTCTCAGTCACTGCATCCCATTGTCCTCATTCACTGCATCCCATTTCGCTCAGTCACTGCATCCCATTACGCTCAGTTACTACATCCCATTTCACTCAGTCACTGCATCCCATTTCACTCAGTCACTGCATCCCATTACCCTCAGTCACTGCATCCCATTACCTTCAGTCGCAGGATCCCATTTCCCACAGACACTGCATCCCATTTCCGTCAGTCACTGCATCCCATTACCCTCAGTCACTGCATACCATTTCCTTCAGTCACTGCATCCCATTCCCCTCAATCACTGCATCCCATTGTCCTCAGTCACTGCATCCCATTGCCCTCAGTCACTGCATCCCATTGTCCTCATTCACTGCATCCCATTGTCCTCATTCACTGCATCCCATTTGACTCAGTCACTGCATCCCATTACGCTCAGTTACTACATCCCATTTCACTCAGTCACTGCATCCCATTACCCTCAGTCACTGCATCCCATTACCTTCAGTCGCAGGATCCCATTTCAAACAGACACTGCATCCCATTTCCCTCAGTCACTGCATACCATTTCCTTCAGTCACTGCATCCCATTGTCCTCAGTCACTACATCCCATTGTCCTCAGTCACTGCATCCCATTACCCTCAGTCACTGCATCCCAACCCCTCAATCACTGCATCCCATTGTCCTCAGTCACTACATCCCATTGTCCTCAGTCACTGCATCCCATTGCCCTCAGTCACTGCATCCCATTGTCCTCAGTCACTGCATCCCATTGCCCTCAGTCACTGCATCCCATTGTCCTCATTCACTGCATCCCGTTGTCCTCATTCACTGCTTCCCATTTCACTCAGTCACTGCATCCCATTTCCCTCAGTCACTGCATACCATTTCCTTCAGTCACTGCATCCCAGTTCCCTCAGTCACTGCATCCCATTTCCCTCAGTCACTGCATCCCATTTCCCTCAGTCACTGCATCCCATTTCCCTCAGTCACTGCATCCCATTGCCCTCAGTCACTGCATCTCATGTCCCTCAGTCACTGCATCCCACGTCACTCATTCACTGCATCCCACGTCCCTCAGTCACTGCATCCCATTTCACTCAGTCACTGCATCCCATGTCCCTCAGTCACTGCATCCCATGTCCCACAGTCACTGCATGTCATTTCACTCAATCACTGCATCCCATTTCAATCAGTCAGTGCGTCCCTTTTCGGTCAGGCACTGTCTCCCATTTCCCTCAGTCACTGCACCCCAAGCCCGCTCGGGCACTGATTCCCTATTAACTCAGTCACTCCTTCCCAGTACCTCTGTCACTGCATCCCATGTCCCTCAGTCACTGCATCCCATGTCCCTCAGTCACTGCATCCCATGTCCCTCAGTCACTGCATCCCATGTCCCTCAGTCACTGCATCTCATTTCACTCAGTCACTGCATCTCATTTCACTCAGTCACTGCATCCCATTCCACTCAGCCACTGCATCACAGTTCACTCAGTGACTGAATCATAGTTCACTCAGTCACTGCATCCCATTGTCCTCAGTCACTGCATCCCATTTCCATCAGTCAGTGCATCCCATTTCCCACAGTCACTGCATCTCCGTTCCTCAATCACTGCATGTCATTTCACTCAGTCTCTGCAGCCCACTTCACCTCAGTCACTGCATCCCATTACCATCAGTCACTACATCCCATTACCCTCAGTCACTGCATCCCAGTACGCTCAGTCACTGCATTCCAGTACGCTCAGTCACAGCATCCCAGTACGCTCAGTCACAGCATCCCATTTCCCTCAGACACTGCATCCCATATCCCTCAGTCACTGCATCGCGTTACCCTCAGTCACTGCATCACATTACCCTCAGCCAGAGCATCCCATTTCCCACATTCACTGCATCTCCTTTCCCTCAGTCAATGCTTCACATTCCACTGAGTCACTGCATCCCATTCCACAGTGTCACAGCATCCCATTTCACTCAGTGAGTGCAACCCATTACCCTCAGTCACTGCATCCCATTTCCCTCAGTCACTGCAGCCCATTTCACTCAGTCACTGCAGCCCATGTCCCACATTCACTGCATCCCATTTCCATCAGTCATGGTTTCCCCTATCTCTCAGACGCTGTATTCAATTTCCCACACTCACTGCATGCATTCCCCTCAGTCACTGCATCCCATTACCCTGAGTCACAGTATGCCATTTCCCACAGTCACTGCATCTTCTTTCCCTCAGTCACTGCATCCCATTTCAATCAGTCACTGCATCTCCTTTCCATCAGTCACTGCGTCCCATTTCACTCAGTCACTACGTCCCATTTCACTCAGTCACTGCGTCCCAATTCCCAGTCACTGCATCCCATTTCCCTCAGTCACTGCATCACAATCCCCTCAGTCACTGCATCCCGTTGTCCACAGTCACTGCATCCCATTTCACTCAGTCACTGCATCCCATTTCACTCAGTCACTGCATCCCATTACCCTCAGTTACTGCATCACATTTCACTCAGTCACTGCATCCCATTTCCCTCAGTCACTGCATCCCATGTCCCTCAGTCACTGCATCCCATTTCACTCAGTCACTGCATCCCATGTCCCTCAGCCACTGCATCCCGTTTCCCTCAGTTACTGCATCACATTTCCATCAGACACTGCAGCTCATGTCACTCAGTCACTGCATCCCATTTCCATCAGTCACTGCAGCTCATGTCACTCTGTCACTGCATCACATTTCCATCAGACACTGCATCTCATTTCACTCATTAACTGCATCCCATTCCACTCAGTCACTGCATCCCATTTCACTCAGTCACTGCATCCGATTTCACTCAGTCAGTGCGTCACATTTCACTCAGGCACTGTATCCCATTTCCGTAAGTCACTGCACCCCAAGCCCGCACGGGCACTGCATTCCTATTAACTCCGTCACTCCTTCCCAGTACCTCAGTCACTGCATCACATTTCACTCAGTCACTGCATCCCATTTCACTCAGTCACTGCATCCATTTCCGTCAGTCACTGCATCCCATTACCCTCAGTCGCAGCATCCCATTTCCCACAGACACTGCATTTCCTTTCCCTAAGTCAGTGCATCTAATTTCCACCAGTCACTGCATCCCATTTCTCACAGCCACTGCATCCCATTTCACACAGCCACTGCATCGCATTTCACTCAATGCTTCACTTTACACTCAGTCAGAGCATCCCATTTCCATCCGTCACCGCGTCCCATTTCCTCAGTCGCTGCATCTCCTTTACACAGTCACGGCAATCCCATTTCAATCAGTCACTGCATCTCCTTTCCATCAGTCACTGCATCCCAATTCCCAGTCACTGCGTCCCATTTCCCTCAGTCACTGCATCACATTTCCCTCAGTCACTGCATCACATTCCCCTCAGTCACTGCATCACATTCCCCTCAGTCACTGCATCCCATTCCCCTCAGTCACTGCATCCCATTCCCCTCAGTCACTGCATCCCATTGTCCTCAGTCACTGCATCCCATTGCCCTCAGTCACTGCATCCCATTGCCCTCAGTCACTGCATCCCATTGTCCTCAGTCACTGCATCCCATTGCCCTCAGTCACTGCATCCCATTGCCCTCAGTCACTGCATCCCATTGCCCTCAGTCACTGCATCCCATTTCACTCAGTCACTGCATCCCATTTCACTCAGTCACTGCATCCCATTTCACTCAGTCACTGCATCCCATTACCCTCAGTCACTGCATCCCATGACCTTCAGTCGCAGGATCCCATTCCCAACAGACACTGCATCCCATTTCCGTCAGTCACTGCATCCCATTACCCTCAGTCACTGCATACCATTTCCTTCAGTCACTGCATACCATTTCCTTCAGTCACTGCATCCCAGTTCACTCAGTCTCGGCATCTCATTTCCCTCAGTCACTGCATCCCATTTCCCTCAGTCACTGCATCCCATTCCCCTCAGTCACGGCATCCCATTGTCCTCAGTCACTGCATCCCATTGCCCTCAGTCACTGCATCCCATTGTCCTCAGTCACTGCATCCCATTGTCCTCATTCACTGCATCCCATTGTCCTCATTCACTGCATCCCATTTCACTCAGTCACTGCATCCCATTACGCTCAGTTACTACATACCATTTCACTCAGTCACTGCATCCCATTTCACTCAGTCACTGCATCCCATTACCCTCAGTCACTGCATCCCATTACCTTCAGTCGCAGGATCCCATTTCAAACAGACACTGCATCCCATTTCCGTCAGTCACTGCATCCCATTTCCCTCAGTCACTGCATACCATTTCCTTCAGTCACTGCATCCCAGTTCACTCAGTCTCAGCATCTCATTTCCCTCAGTCACTGCATCCCATTTCCCTCAGTCACTGCATCCCATTCCCCTCAATCACTGCATCCCATTGTCCTCAGTCACTACATCCCATTGTCCTCAGTCACTGCATCCCATTGCCCTCAGTCACTGCATCCCATTGTCCTCAGTCACTGCATCCCATTGTCCTCATTCACTGCTTCCCATTTCACTCAGTCACTGCATCCCATTTCCCTCAGTCACTGCATACCATTTCCTTCAGTCACTGCATCCCAGTTCACTCAGTCTCGGCATCTCATTTCCCTCAGTCACTGCATCCCATTTCCCTCAGTCACTGCATCCCATTTCCCTCAGTCACTGCATCCCATTGCCCTCAGTCACTGCATCCCATATCCCTCAGTCACTGCATCCCACGTCCCTCATTCACTGCATCCCACGTCCCTCATTCACTGCATCCCACGTCCCTCAGTCACTGCATCCCATTTCACTCAGTCACTGCATCCCATGTCCCTCAGTCACTGCATCCCATGTCCCACAGTCACTGCATGTCATTTCACTCAATCACTGCCTCCCATTTCAATCAGTCAGTGCGTCCCTTTTCGGTCAGGCACTGTCTCCCATTTCCCTCAGTCACTGCACCCCAAGCCCGCTCGGGCACTGATTCCCTATTAACTCAGTCACTCCTTCCCAGTACCTCTGTCACTGCATCCCATGTCCCTCAGTCACTGCATCCCATGTCCCTCAGTCACTGCATCCCATGTCCCTCAGTCACTGCATCTCATTTCACTCAGTCACTGCATCCCATTCCACTCAGCCACTGCATCACAGTTCACTCAGTGACTGAATCATAGTTCACTCAGTGACTGAATCACAGTTCACTCAGTCACTGCATCCCATTTCCATCAGTCAGTGCATCCCATTTCCCACAGTCACTGCATCTCCGTTCCTCAATCACTGCATGTCATTTCACTCAGTCTCTGCAGCCCATTTCACCTCAGTCACTGCATCCCATTACCATCAGTCACTACATCCCATTACCCTCAGTCACTGCATCCCAGTACGCTCAGTCACTGCATCCCAGTACGCTCAGTCACAGCATCCCATTTCCCTCAGACACTGCAACCCATATCCCTCAGTCACTGCATCGCGTTACCCTCAGTCACTGCATCACATTACCCTCAGCCAGAGCATCCCATTTCCCACATTCACTGCATCTCCTTTCCCTCAGTCAATGCTTCACATTCCACTGAGTCACTGCATCCCATTCCACAGTGTCACAGCATCCCATTTCACTCAGTGAGTGCAACCCATTACCCTCAGTCACTGCATCCCATTTCCCTCAGTCACTGCAGCCCATTTCACTCAGTCACTGCAGCCCATGTCCCACATTCACTGCATCCCATTTCCATCAGTCACGGTTTCCCCTATCTCTCAGACGCTGTATTCAATTTCCCACACTCACTGCATGCATTCCCCTCAGTCACTGCATCCCATTACCCTGAGTCACAGTATGCCATTTCCCACAGTCACTGCATCTTCTTTCCCTCAGTCACTGTATCCCATTTCCCTCAATCACTGCATCCCATCTCCCTCAGTCACTGCACTCCAAGTCCCTCATTCACTGCATCCCACGTCCCTCAGTCACTGCATCCCATTTCACTCAGTCACTGCATCCCATTTCACTCAGTCACTGCATCCCATTTCCCTCAGTCACTGCATCCCATTTCCAACAGTCACTGCATCGCATTTCACTCAGTCACTGCATCGCATTTCACTCAGTCACTGCATCGCATTTCACTCAGTCACTGCATCACATTTCACTCAGTCACTGCATCACATTTCACTCAATCACTGCATCACATTTCCCGCAGTCACTGCATCACATTTCACTCAGTCACTGCATCACATTTCACTCAGTCACTGCATCACATTTCACTCAATCACTGCATCCCATTTTCATCAGTCACTGTTTCCCGTATCTCTCAGACGCTGCATTCAATTTCCCACACTTACTGCATCCCATTCCCCTCAGTCACTGCATCCCATTTCCCTCAGTCACTGCATCACATTTCCCTCAGTCACTGCATCACATTTCCCTCAGTCACTGTTTCCCGTATCTCTCAGACGCTGTATTCAATTTCCCACACTCACTGCATCCCATTCCCCTCAGTCACTGCATCCCATTACCCTGAGTCACAGTCTGCCATTTCCCACAGTCACTGCATCTCCTTTCCCTCAGTCACTGCATCCCATTTCCATCAGTCACCGCATCCCATTTCCTCAGTCACTGCTTCTCCTTTCCACACTCACGGCAATCCCATTTCACTCAGTCACTGCATCCCATTTCCCTCAGTCACTGCATCCCACGTCCCTCATTCACTGCATCCCATTACCCTCAGTCACTGCATCCCATTGTCCTCAGTCACTGCTTCCCATTGTCCTCTGTCACTGCATCCCATTGCCCTCAGTTACTGCATCCCATTTCCCTCAGTCACTGCAAACCATTTCCTTCAGTCACTGCATACCATTTCCTTCAGTCACTGCATCCCAGTTCACTCAGTCTCGGCATCTCATTTCCCTCAGTCACTGCATCCCATTTCCCTCAGTCACTGCATCCCATTCCCCTCAGTCACTGCATCCCATTCCCCTCAGTCACTGCATCCCATTGTCCTCAGTCACTGCTTCCCATTGTCCTCAGTCACTGCATCCCATTGCCCTCAGTCACTGCATCCCATTGTCCTCAGTCACTGCATCCCATTGTCCTCATTCACTGCATCCCATTTCACTCAGTCACTGCATCCCATTACGCTCAGTTACTACATCCCATTTCACTCAGTCACTGCATCCCATTTCACTCAGTCACTGCATCCCATTACCTTCAGTCGCAGGATCCCATTTCCAACAGACACTGCATACCATTTCCTTCAGTCACTGCATCCCAGTTCACTCAGTCTCGGCATCTCATTTCCCTCAGTCACTGCATCCCATTTCCCTCAGTCACTGCATACCATGTCCCTCAGTCACTGCATCCCACGTCCCTCATTCACTGCATCCCATGTCCCTCAGTCACTTCATCCCATTTCACTCAGTCACTGCATCCCATTTCCCTCAGTCAGTGCATCCCATGTCCCTCAGTCACTGCATCCCATTGCCCTCAGTCACTGCATCCCATTGTCCTCAGTCACTGCATCCCATTGTCCTCAGTCACTGCATCCCATTGTCCTCATTCACTGCATCCCATTTCCATCAGTCACTGCATCCCAGTTCACTCAGTCATGGCATCTCATTTCCCACAGTCACTGCATCCCATTTCACTCAGTCACTGCATCCCATTTCCCTCAGTCAGTGCATGCCATGTCCCTCAGTCACTGCATCCCATGTCCCACAGTCACTGCATCCCATTTCCCTCAGTCACTGCATCCCATGTCCCTCAGTCACTGCATCCCATTGTCCTCAGTCACTGCATCCCATGTCCCACAGTCACTGCATCCCATTTCCCTCAGTCACTGCATCCCATGTCCCTCAGTCACTGCATCCCATTGTCCTCAGTCACTGCATCCCACTTCATTCAGTCACTGCATCCCCTTTCACTCAGTCACTGCATCCCCTTTCACTCAGTCACTGCAACACATTTCACTCACTGACTGCATCCCATTTCCGTCAGTCACTGCATCCCATTTCCCTCAGTCACTGCATCCCATTTCCCTCAGTCACTGCAACCCATTTCCAACAGTCACTGCATCGCATTTCACTCAGTCACTGCATCGCATTTCACTCAGTCACTGCATCACATTTCACTCAGTCACTGCATCACATTTCACTCAATCACTGCATCACATTTCCCTCAGTCACTGCATCACATTTCACTCAGTCACTGCATCACATTTCACTCAATCACTGCATCCCATTTTCATCAGTCACTGTTTCCTGTATCTCTCAGACGCTGCATTCAATTTCCCACACTCACTGCATCCCATTCCCCTCAGTCACTGCATCCCATTTCCCTCAGTCACTGCATCACATTTCCCTCAGTCACTGTTTCCCGTATCTCTCAGACGCTGTATTCAATTTCCCACACTCACTGCATCCCATTCCCCTCAGTCACTGCATCCCATTACCCTCAGTCACTGCATCCCATTACCTTCAGTCGCAGGATCGGATTTCCAACAGACACTGCATCCCATTTCCGTCAGTCACTGCATCCCATTTCACTCAGTCACTGCATACCATTTCCCTCAGTCACTGCATCCCAGTTCACTCAGTCTCGGCATCTCATTTCCCTCAGTCACTGCATCCCATTTCCCTCAGTCACTGCATCCCATTTCCCTCAGTCACTGCATCCCATTTCCCTCAGTCACTGCATCCCATTCCCCTCAGTCACGGCATTCCATTGTCCTCAGTCAGTGCTTCCCATTGTCCTCAGTCACTGCATCCCATTGCCCTCAGTCACTGCATCCCATGTCCCTCAGCCACTGCATCCCGTTTCCCTCAGTTACTGCGTCACATTTCCATCAGACACTGCAGCTCATGTCACTCAGTCACTGCATCCCATTTCCATCAGTCACTGCAGCTCATGTCGCTCTGTCACTGCATCACATTTCCATCAGACACTGCATCTCATTTCACTCATACACTGCATCCCATTTCACGCAGTCACTGCATCCCATTCCACTCAGTCACTGCATCCGATTTCACTCAGTCACTGCATCCGATTTCACTCAGTCAGTGCGTCACATTTCACTCAGGCACTGTATCCCATTTCCGTAAGTCACTGCACCCCGAGCCCGCACGGGCACTGCATTCCTATTAACTCCGTCACTCCTTCCCAGTACCTCAGTCACTGCATCACATTTCACTCAGTCACTGCATCCCATTTCACTCAGTCACTGCATCCCATTACCCTCAGTCACTGCATCCCATTACCTTCAGTCGCAGGATCCCATTTCCAACAGACACTGCATACCATTTCCTTCAGTCACTGCATCCCAGTTCACTCAGTCTCGGCATCTCATTTCCCTCAGTCACTGCATCCCATTTCCCTCAGTCACTGCATCCCACGTCCCTCATTCACTGCATCCCATTACCCTCAGTCACTGCATCCCATTATCCTCAGTCACTGCATCCCATTGCCCTCAGTCACTGCATCCCATTGCCCTCAGTCACTGCATCCCATTTCCCTCAGTCACTGCATACCATTTCCTTCAGTCACTGCATACCATTTCCTTCAGTCACTGCATCCCAGTTCACTCAGTCTCGGCATCTCATTTCCCTCAGTCACTGCTTCCCATTGTCCTCAGTCACTGCATCCCATTGCCCTCAGTCACTGCATCCCATTGTCCTCAGTCACTGCATCCCATTGTCCTCAGTCACTGCATCCCATTTCACTCAGTCACTGCATCCCATTTCACTCAGTCACTGCATCCCATTACCCTCAGTCACTGCATCCCATTACCTTCAGTCGCAGGATCCCATTTCCAACAGACACTGCACACCATTTCCTTCAGTCACTGCATCCCAGTTCACTCAGTCTCGGCATCTCATTTCCCTCAGTCACTGCATCCCATTTCCCTCAGTCACTGCATCCCATGTCCCTCAGTCACTGCATCCCACGTCCCTCATTCACTGCATCCCACGTCCCTCAGTCACTGCATCCCATTTCACTCAGTCACTGCATCCCATTTCCCTCAGTCAGTGCATCCCATGTCCCTCAGTCACTGCATCCCATTGTCCTCAGTCACTGCATCCCATTGTCCTCAGTCACTGCATCCCATTGTCCTCATTCACTGCATCCCATTTCCATCAGTCACTGCATCCCAGTTCACTCAGTCTTGGCATCTCATTTCCCACAGTCACTGCATCCCATTTCCCTCAGTCACTGCATCCCATTTCCCTCAGTCACTGCATCCCATTTCACTCAGTCACTGCATCCCATTTCCCTCAGTCAGTGCATCCCATGTCCCTCAGTCACTGCATCCCATGTCCCACAGTCACTGCATGTCATTTCACTCAGTCACTGCATCCCATTTCACTCAGTCAGTGCGTCCCTTTACGGTCAGGCACTGTCTCCCATTTCCCTCAGTCACTGCACCCCAAGCCCGCTCGGGCACTGATTCTCTATTAACTCAGTCACTCCTTCCCAGTACCTCTGTCACTGCATCCCATGACCCTCAGTCAGTGAATTCCATGTCCCTCAGTCCATGCATCCCATGTCCCTCAGTCTCTGCATCCCATTTCCGTCAGTCACTGAATCCCATTTCTCTCAGTCACTGCATACCATTTCCATTAGTCACTGCATCCCAGTTCACTCAGTCTTGGCATCTCATTTCCCACAGTCACTGCATCCCATTTCCCTCAGTCACTGCATCCCATTTCCCTCAGTCACTGCATCGCATTTCACTCAGTCACTGCATCACATTTCACTCAGTCACTGCATCACATTTCACTCAATCACTGCATCCCATGTCCCACATTCACTGCACCCCATTTCCATCAGTCACTGTTTCCCATATCTCTCAGACGCTGTTTTCAATTTCCCACACTCACTGCATCCCATTCCCCTCAGTCACTGCATCCCATTACCCTGAGTCACGGTTTGCCATTTCCCACAGTCACTGAATCCCATTTCCCTCATTCACTGCATCCCATTTCCCTCAGTCACTGCATCCCATCTCCCTCAGTTACTGCACTCCAAGTCCCTCAGTCACTGCATCCCATGTCCCTCAGTCACTGCATCCCATTGTCCTCAGTCACTGCATCCCATTTCACTCAGTCACTGCATCCCATTTCACTCAGTCACTGCATCCCCTTTCACTCAGTCACTGTAACACATTTCACTCACTGACTGCATCCCATTTCCGTCAGTCACTGCATCCCATTTCCCTCAGTCACTGCATCCCATTTCCAACAGTCACTGCATCGCATTTCCAACAGTCACTGCATCGCATTTCACTCAGTCACTGCATCGCATTTCACTCAGTCACTGCATCGCATTTCACTCAATCACTGCATCACATTTCACTCAATCACTGCATCACATTTCCCTCAGTCACTGCATCACATTTCACTCAGTCACTGCATCACATTTCACTCAGTCACTGCATCACATTTCACTCAATCACTGCATCCCATTTTCATCAGTCACTGTTTCCCGTATCTCTCAGACGCTGCATTCAATTTCCCACACTCACTGCATCCCATTCCCCTCAGTCACTGCATCCCATTTCCCTCAGTCACTGCATCACATTTCCCTCAGTCACTGCATCACATTTCACTCAGTCACTGTTTCCCGTATCTCTCAGACGCTGTATTCAATTTCCCACACTCACTGCATCCCATTCCCCTCAGTCACTGCATCCCATTACCCTGAGTCACAGTCTGCCATTTCCCACAGTCACTGCATCTCCTTTCCCTCAGTCACTGCATCCCATTTCCATCAGTCACCGCGTCCCATTTCCTCAGTCACTGCTTCTCCTTTCCACAGTCACGGCAATCCCATTTCACTCAGTCACTGCATCCCATTTCAATCAGTCACTGCATCTCCTTTCCATCAGTCACTGCGTCCCATTTCACTCAGTCACTGCGTCCCATTTCACTCAGTCACTGCGTCCCAATTCCCAGTCACTGCATCCCATTTCCCTCAGTCACTGCATCACATTTCCCTCAGTCACTGCATCACATTTCCCTCAGTCACTGTTTCCCGTATCTCTCAGACGCTGTATTCAATTTCCCACACTCACTGCATCCCATTCCCCTCAGTCACTGCATCCCATTACCCTGAGTCACAGTCTGCCATTTCCCACAGTCACTGCATCTCCTTTCCCTCAGTCACTGCATCCCATTTCCATCAGTCACCGCATCCCATTTCCTCAGTCACTGCTTCTCCTTTCCACACTCACGGCAATCCCATTTCACTCAGTCACTGCATCCCATTTCCCTCAGTCACTGCATCCCACGTCCCTCATTCACTGCATCCCATTACCCTCAGTCACTGCATCCCATTGTCCTCAGTCACTGCTTCCCATTGTCCTCTGTCACTGCATCCCATTGCCCTCAGTTACTGCATCCCATTTCCCTCAGTCACTGCAAACCATTTCCTTCAGTCACTGCATACCATTTCCTTCAGTCACTGCATCCCAGTTCACTCAGTCTCGGCATCTCATTTCCCTCAGTCACTGCATCCCATTTCCCTCAGTCACTGCATCCCATTCCCCTCAGTCACTGCATCCCATTCCCCTCAGTCACTGCATCCCATTGTCCTCAGTCACTGCTTCCCATTGTCCTCAGTCACTGCATCCCATTGCCCTCAGTCACTGCATCCCATTGTCCTCAGTCACTGCATCCCATTGTCCTCATTCACTGCATCCCATTTCACTCAGTCACTGCATCCCATTACGCTCAGTTACTACATCCCATTTCACTCAGTCACTGCATCCCATTTCACTCAGTCACTGCATCCCATTACCTTCAGTCGCAGGATCCCATTTCCAACAGACACTGCATACCATTTCCTTCAGTCACTGCATCCCAGTTCACTCAGTCTCGGCATCTCATTTCCCTCAGTCACTGCATCCCATTTCCCTCAGTCACTGCATACCATGTCCCTCAGTCACTGCATCCCACGTCCCTCATTCACTGCATCCCATGTCCCTCAGTCACTTCATCCCATTTCACTCAGTCACTGCATCCCATTTCCCTCAGTCAGTGCATCCCATGTCCCTCAGTCACTGCATCCCATTGCCCTCAGTCACTGCATCCCATTGTCCTCAGTCACTGCATCCCATTGTCCTCAGTCACTGCATCCCATTGTCCTCATTCACTGCATCCCATTTCCATCAGTCACTGCATCCCAGTTCACTCAGTCATGGCATCTCATTTCCCACAGTCACTGCATCCCATTTCACTCAGTCACTGCATCCCATTTCCCTCAGTCAGTGCATGCCATGTCCCTCAGTCACTGCATCCCATGTCCCACAGTCACTGCATCCCATTTCCCTCAGTCACTGCATCCCATGTCCCTCAGTCACTGCATCCCATTGTCCTCAGTCACTGCATCCCATGTCCCACAGTCACTGCATCCCATTTCCCTCAGTCACTGCATCCCATGTCCCTCAGTCACTGCATCCCATTGTCCTCAGTCACTGCATCCCACTTCATTCAGTCACTGCATCCCCTTTCACTCAGTCACTGCATCCCCTTTCACTCAGTCACTGCAACACATTTCACTCACTGACTGCATCCCATTTCCGTCAGTCACTGCATCCCATTTCCCTCAGTCACTGCATCCCATTTCCCTCAGTCACTGCAACCCATTTCCAACAGTCACTGCATCGCATTTCACTCAGTCACTGCATCGCATTTCACTCAGTCACTGCATCACATTTCACTCAGTCACTGCATCACATTTCACTCAATCACTGCATCACATTTCCCTCAGTCACTGCATCACATTTCACTCAGTCACTGCATCACATTTCACTCAATCACTGCATCCCATTTTCATCAGTCACTGTTTCCTGTATCTCTCAGACGCTGCATTCAATTTCCCACACTCACTGCATCCCATTCCCCTCAGTCACTGCATCCCATTTCCCTCAGTCACTGCATCACATTTCCCTCAGTCACTGTTTCCCGTATCTCTCAGACGCTGTATTCAATTTCCCACACTCACTGCATCCCATTCCCCTCAGTCACTGCATCCCATTACCCTCAGTCACTGCATCCCATTACCTTCAGTCGCAGGATCGGATTTCCAACAGACACTGCATCCCATTTCCGTCAGTCACTGCATCCCATTTCACTCAGTCACTGCATACCATTTCCCTCAGTCACTGCATCCCAGTTCACTCAGTCTCGGCATCTCATTTCCCTCAGTCACTGCATCCCATTTCCCTCAGTCACTGCATCCCATTTCCCTCAGTCACTGCATCCCATTTCCCTCAGTCACTGCATCCCATTCCCCTCAGTCACGGCATTCCATTGTCCTCAGTCAGTGCTTCCCATTGTCCTCAGTCACTGCATCCCATTGCCCTCAGTCACTGCATCCCATGTCCCTCAGCCACTGCATCCCGTTTCCCTCAGTTACTGCGTCACATTTCCATCAGACACTGCAGCTCATGTCACTCAGTCACTGCATCCCATTTCCATCAGTCACTGCAGCTCATGTCGCTCTGTCACTGCATCACATTTCCATCAGACACTGCATCTCATTTCACTCATACACTGCATCCCATTTCACGCAGTCACTGCATCCCATTCCACTCAGTCACTGCATCCGATTTCACTCAGTCACTGCATCCGATTTCACTCAGTCAGTGCGTCACATTTCACTCAGGCACTGTATCCCATTTCCGTAAGTCACTGCACCCCGAGCCCGCACGGGCACTGCATTCCTATTAACTCCGTCACTCCTTCCCAGTACCTCAGTCACTGCATCACATTTCACTCAGTCACTGCATCCCATTTCACTCAGTCACTGCATCCCATTACCCTCAGTCACTGCATCCCATTACCTTCAGTCGCAGGATCCCATTTCCAACAGACACTGCATACCATTTCCTTCAGTCACTGCATCCCAGTTCACTCAGTCTCGGCATCTCATTTCCCTCAGTCACTGCATCCCATTTCCCTCAGTCACTGCATCCCACGTCCCTCATTCACTGCATCCCATTACCCTCAGTCACTGCATCCCATTATCCTCAGTCACTGCATCCCATTGCCCTCAGTCACTGCATCCCATTGCCCTCAGTCACTGCATCCCATTTCCCTCAGTCACTGCATACCATTTCCTTCAGTCACTGCATACCATTTCCTTCAGTCACTGCATCCCAGTTCACTCAGTCTCGGCATCTCATTTCCCTCAGTCACTGCTTCCCATTGTCCTCAGTCACTGCATCCCATTGCCCTCAGTCACTGCATCCCATTGTCCTCAGTCACTGCATCCCATTGTCCTCAGTCACTGCATCCCATTTCACTCAGTCACTGCATCCCATTTCACTCAGTCACTGCATCCCATTACCCTCAGTCACTGCATCCCATTACCTTCAGTCGCAGGATCCCATTTCCAACAGACACTGCACACCATTTCCTTCAGTCACTGCATCCCAGTTCACTCAGTCTCGGCATCTCATTTCCCTCAGTCACTGCATCCCATTTCCCTCAGTCACTGCATCCCATGTCCCTCAGTCACTGCATCCCACGTCCCTCATTCACTGCATCCCACGTCCCTCAGTCACTGCATCCCATTTCACTCAGTCACTGCATCCCATTTCCCTCAGTCAGTGCATCCCATGTCCCTCAGTCACTGCATCCCATTGTCCTCAGTCACTGCATCCCATTGTCCTCAGTCACTGCATCCCATTGTCCTCATTCACTGCATCCCATTTCCATCAGTCACTGCATCCCAGTTCACTCAGTCTTGGCATCTCATTTCCCACAGTCACTGCATCCCATTTCCCTCAGTCACTGCATCCCATTTCCCTCAGTCACTGCATCCCATTTCACTCAGTCACTGCATCCCATTTCCCTCAGTCAGTGCATCCCATGTCCCTCAGTCACTGCATCCCATGTCCCACAGTCACTGCATGTCATTTCACTCAGTCACTGCATCCCATTTCACTCAGTCAGTGCGTCCCTTTACGGTCAGGCACTGTCTCCCATTTCCCTCAGTCACTGCACCCCAAGCCCGCTCGGGCACTGATTCTCTATTAACTCAGTCACTCCTTCCCAGTACCTCTGTCACTGCATCCCATGACCCTCAGTCAGTGAATTCCATGTCCCTCAGTCCATGCATCCCATGTCCCTCAGTCTCTGCATCCCATTTCCGTCAGTCACTGAATCCCATTTCTCTCAGTCACTGCATACCATTTCCATTAGTCACTGCATCCCAGTTCACTCAGTCTTGGCATCTCATTTCCCACAGTCACTGCATCCCATTTCCCTCAGTCACTGCATCCCATTTCCCTCAGTCACTGCATCGCATTTCACTCAGTCACTGCATCACATTTCACTCAGTCACTGCATCACATTTCACTCAATCACTGCATCCCATGTCCCACATTCACTGCACCCCATTTCCATCAGTCACTGTTTCCCATATCTCTCAGACGCTGTTTTCAATTTCCCACACTCACTGCATCCCATTCCCCTCAGTCACTGCATCCCATTACCCTGAGTCACGGTTTGCCATTTCCCACAGTCACTGAATCCCATTTCCCTCATTCACTGCATCCCATTTCCCTCAGTCACTGCATCCCATCTCCCTCAGTTACTGCACTCCAAGTCCCTCAGTCACTGCATCCCATGTCCCTCAGTCACTGCATCCCATTGTCCTCAGTCACTGCATCCCACTTCATTCAGTCACTGCATCCCATTTCACTCAGTCACTGCATCCCATTTCACTCAGTCACTGCATCCCCTTTCACTCAGTCACTGTAACACATTTCACTCACTGACTGCATCCCATTTCCGTCAGTCACTGCATCCCATTTCCCTCAGTCACTGCATCCCATTTCCAACAGTCACTGCATCGCATTTCCAACAGTCACTGCATCGCATTTCACTCAGTCACTGCATCGCATTTCACTCAGTCACTGCATCGCATTTCACTCAATCACTGCATCACATTTCACTCAATCACTGCATCACATTTCCCGCAGTCACTGCATCACATTTCACTCAGTCACTGCATCACATTTCACTCAGTCACTGCATCACATTTCACTCAATCACTGCATCCCATTTTCATCAGTCACTGTTTCCCGTATCTCTCAGACGCTGCATTCAATTTCCCACACTCACTGCATCCCATTCCCCTCAGTCACTGCATCCCATTTCCCTCAGTCACTGCATCACATTTCCCTCAGTCACTGCATCACATTTCACTCAGTCACTGTTTCCCGTATCTCTCAGACGCTGTATTCAATTTCCCACACTCACTGCATCCCATTCCCCTCAGTCACTGCATCCCATTACCCTGAGTCACAGTCTGCCATTTCCCACAGTCACTGCATCTCCTTTCCCTCAGTCACTGCATCCCATTTCCATCAGTCACCGCGTCCCATTTCCTCAGTCACTGCTTCTCCTTTCCACAGTCACGGCAATCCCATTTCACTCAGTCACTGCATCCCATTTCAATCAGTCACTGCATCTCCTTTCCATCAGTCACTGCGTCCCATTTCACTCAGTCACTGCGTCCCATTTCACTCAGTCACTGCGTCCCAATTCCCAGTCACTGCATCCCATTTCCCTCAGTCACTGCATCACATTCCCCTCAGTCACTGCATCCCATTGTCCTCAGTCACTGCATCCCATTGCCCTCAGTCACTGCATCCCATTGTCCTCAGTCACTGCATCCCATTTCACTCAGTCACTGCATCCCATTTCACTCAGTCACTGCATCCCATTACCCACAGTTGCTGCATCACATTTCACTCAGTCACTGCATCCCATGTCCCTCCGTCACTGCATCCCATGTCCCTCAGTCACTGCATCCCATGTCCCTCAGTCACTGCATCCCATGTCCCTCAGCCACTGCATCCCGTTTCCCTCAGTTACTGCGTCACATTTCCATCAGACACTGCAGCTCATGTCACTCAGTCACTGCATCCCATTTCCATCAGTCACTGCAGCTCATGTCACTCTGTCACTGCATCACATTTCCATCAGACACTGCATCTCATTTCACTCATACACTGCATCCCATTTCACGCAGTCACTGCATCCCATTTCACTCAGTCACTGCATCCGATTTCACTCAGTCAGTGCGTCACATTTCACTCAGGCACTGTATCCCATTTCCGTAAGTCACTGCACCCCAAGCCCGCACGGGCACTGCATTCCTATTAACTCCGTCACTCCTTCCCAGTACTTCAGTCACTGCATCACATTTCACTCAGTCACTGCATCCCGTTTCACTCAGTCACTGCATCACATTCCCCTCAGTCACTGCATCCCATTACCCTCAGTCACTGCATCCCATTGTCCTCAGTCACTGCATCCCATTGTCCTCAGTCACTGCATCCCATTGTCCTCAGTCACTGCATCCCATTGCCCTCAGTCACTGCATCCCATTGTCCTCAGTCACTGCATCCCATTTCACGCAGTCACTGCATCCCATTTCACTCAGTCACTGCATCCGATTTCACTCAGTCAGTGCGTCACATTTCACTCAGGCACTGTATCCCATTTCCGTAAGTCACTGCACCCCAAGCCCGCACGGGCACTGCATTCCTATTAACTCCGTCACTCCTTCCCAGTACTTCAGTCACTGCATCACATTTCACTCAGTCACTGCATCCCGTTTCACTCAGTCACTGCATCACATTCCCCTCAGTCACTGCATCCCATTACCCTCAGTCACTGCATCCCATTGTCCTCAGTCACTGCATCCCATTGTCCTCAGTCACTGCATCCCATTGCCCTCAGTCACTGCATCCCATTGTCCTCAGTCACTGCATCCCATTGCCCTCAGTCACTGCATCCCATTGCCCACAGTCACTGCATCCCATTTCACTCAGTTACTGCATCCCATTACCCTCAGTCACTGCATCCCATTACCCTCAGTCACTGCATCCCATTACCTTCAGTCGCAGGATCCCATTTCCAACAGACACTGCATCCCATTTCCGTCAGTCACTGCATCCCATTACCCTCAGTCACTGCATACCATTTCCTTCAGTCACTGCATCCCAGTTCACTCAGTCTCGGCATCTCATTTCCCTCAGTCACTGCATCCCATTTCCCTCAGTCACTGCATCCCATTCCCCTCAGTCACTGCATCCCATTGCTCTCAGTCACTGCATCCCATTGTCCTCATTCACTGCATCCCATTTCGCTCAGTCACTGCATCCCATTACGCTCAGTTACTACATCCCATTTCACTCAGTCACTGCATCCCATTTCACTCAGTCACTGCATCCCATTACCCTCAGTCACTGCATCCCATTACCTTCAGTCGCAGGATCCCATTTCCCACAGACACTGCATCCCATTTCCGTCAGTCACTGCATCCCATTACCCTCAGTTACTGCATACCATTTCCTTCAGTCACTGCATCCCATTCCCCTCAGTCACTGCATCCCATTGTCCTCAGTCACTGCATCCCATTGCCCTCAGTCACTGCATCCCATTGTCCTCATTCACTGCATCCCATTGTCCTCATTCACTGCATCCCATTTGACTCAGTCACTGCATCCCATTACGCTCAGTTACTACATCCCATTTCACTCAGTCACTGCATCCCATTACCCTCAGTCACTGCATCCCATTACCTTCAGTCGCAGGATCCCATTTCAAACAGACACTGCATCCCATTTCCCTCAGTCACTGCATACCATTTCCTTCAGTCACTGCATCCCATTGTCCTCAGTCACTACATCCCATTGTCCTCAGTCACTGCATCCCATTGCCCTCAGTCACTGCATCCCAACCCCTCAATCACTGCATCCCATTGTCCTCAGTCACTACATCCCATTGTCCTCAGTCACTGCATCCCATTGCCCTCAGTCACTGCATCCCATTGTCCTCAGTCACTGCATCCCATTGCCCTCAGTCACTGCATCCCATTGTCCTCATTCACTGCATCCCGTTGTCCTCATTCACTGCTTCCCATTTCACTCAGTCACTGCATCCCATTTCCCTCAGTCACTGCATACCATTTCCTTCAGTCACTGCATCCCAGTTCCCTCAGTCACTGCATCCCATTTCCCTCAGTCACTGCATCCCATTTCCCTCAGTCACTGCATCCCATTTCCCTCAGTCACTGCATCCCATTGCCCTCAGTCACTGCATCTCATGTCCCTCAGTCACTGCATCCCACGTCACTCATTCACTGCATCCCACGTCCCTCAGTCACTGCATCCCATTTCACTCAGTCACTGCATCCCATGTCCCTCAGTCACTGCATCCCATGTCCCACAGTCACTGCATGTCATTTCACTCAGTTACTGCATCCCATTACCCTCAGTCACTGCATCCCATTTCACTCAGTTACTGCATCCCATTACCCTCAGTCACTGCATCCCATTTCACTCAGTCACTGCATCCCATTACCCTCAGTCACTGCATCCCATTACCTTCAGTCGCAGGATCCCATTTCCAACAGACACTGCATCCCATTTCCGTCAGTCACTGCATCCCATTACCCTCAGTCACTGCATACCATTTCCTTCAGTCACTGCATCCCAGTTCACTCAGTCTCGGCATCTCATTTCCCTCAGTCACTGCATCCCATTTCCCTCAGTCACTGCATCCCATTCCCCTCAGTCACTGCATCCCATTGCTCTCAGTCACTGCATCCCATTGTCCTCATTCACTGCATCCCATTTCGCTCAGTCACTGCATCCCATTACGCTCAGTTACTACATCCCATTTCACTCAGTCACTGCATCCCATTTCACTCAGTCACTGCATCCCATTACCCTCAGTCACTGCATCCCATTACCTTCAGTCGCAGGATCCCATTTCCCACAGACACTGCATCCCATTTCCGTCAGTCACTGCATCCCATTACCCTCAGTCACTGCATACCATTTCCTTCAGTCACTGCATCCCATTCCCCTCAGTCACTGCATCCCATTGTCCTCAGTCACTTCATCCCATTGCCCTCAGTCACTGCATCCCATTGTCCTCATTCACTGCATCCCATTGTCCTCATTCACTGCATCCCATTTGACTCAGTCACTGCATCCCATTAGGCTCAGTTACTACATCCCATTTCACTCAGTCACTGCATCCCATTACCCTCAGTCACTGCATCCCATTACCTTCAGTCGCAGGATCCCATTTCAAACAGACACTGCATCCCATTTCCCTCAGTCACTGCATACCATTTCCTTCAGTCACTGCATCCCATTGTCCTCAGTCACTACATCCCATTGTCCTCAGTCACTGCATCCCATTGCCCTCAGTCACTGCATCCCAACCCCTCAATCACTGCATCCCATTGTCCTCAGTCACTACATCCCATTGTCCTCAGTCACTGCATCCCATTGCCCTCAGTCACTGCATCCCATTGTCCTCAGTCACTGCATCCCATTGCCCTCAGTCACTGCATCCCATTGTCCTCATTCACTGCATCCCGTTGTCCTCATTCACTGCTTCCCATTTCACTCAGTCACTGCATCCCATTTCCCTCAGTCACTGCATACCATTTCCTTCAGTCACTGCATCCCAGTTCCCTCAGTCACTGCATCCCATTTCCCTCAGTCACTGCATCCCATTTCCCTCAGTCACTGCATCCCATTGCCCTCAGTCACTGCATCTCATGTCCCTCAGTCACTGCATCCCACGTCACTCATTCACTGCATCCCACGTCCCTCAGTCACTGCATCCCATTTCACTCAGTCACTGCATCCCATGTCCCTCAGTCACTGCATCCCATGTCCCACAGTCACTGCATGTCATTTCACTCAATCACTGCATCCCATTTCAATCAGTCAGTGCGTCCCTTTTCGGTCAGGCACTGTCTCCCATTTCCCTCAGTCACTGCACCCCAAGCCCGCTCGGGCACTGATTCCCTATTAACTCAGTCACTCCTTCCCAGTACCTCTGTCACTGCATCCCATGTCCCTCAGTCACTGCATCCCATGTCCCTCAGTCACTGCATCCCATGTCCCTCAGTCACTGCATCCCATGTCCCTCAGTCACTGCATCTCATTTCACTCAGTCACTGCATCTCATTTCACTCAGTCACTGCATCCCATTCCACTCAGCCACTGCATCACAGTTCACTCAGTGACTGAATCATAGTTCACTCAGTCACTGCATCCCATTGTCCTCAGTCACTGCATCCCATTTCCATCAGTCAGTGCATCCCATTTCCCACAGTCACTGCATCTCCGTTCCTCAATCACTGCATGTCATTTCACTCAGTCTCTGCAGCCCACTTCACCTCAGTCACTGCATCCCATTACCATCAGTCACTACATCCCATTACCCTCAGTCACTGCATCCCAGTACGCTCAGTCACTGCATTCCAGTACGCTCAGTCACAGCATCCCAGTACGCTCAGTCACAGCATCCCATTTCCCTCAGACACTGCATCCCATATCCCTCAGTCACTGCATCGCGTTACCCTCAGTCACTGCATCACATTACCCTCAGCCAGAGCATCCCATTTCCCACATTCACTGCATCTCCTTTCCCTCAGTCAATGCTTCACATTCCACTGAGTCACTGCATCCCATTCCACAGTGTCACAGCATCCCATTTCACTCAGTGAGTGCAACCCATTACCCTCAGTCACTGCATCCCATTTCCCTCAGTCACTGCAGCCCATTTCACTCAGTCACTGCAGCCCATGTCCCACATTCACTGCATCCCATTTCCATCAGTCATGGTTTCCCCTATCTCTCAGACGCTGTATTCAATTTCCCACACTCACTGCATGCATTCCCCTCAGTCACTGCATCCCATTACCCTGAGTCACAGTATGCCATTTCCCACAGTCACTGCATCTTCTTTCCCTCAGTCACTGCATCCCATTTCAATCAGTCACTGCATCTCCTTTCCATCAGTCACTGCGTCCCATTTCACTCAGTCACTGCGTCCCATTTCACTCAGTCACTGCGTCCCAATTCCCAGTCACTGCATCCCATTTCCCTCAGTCACTGCATCACAATCCCCTCAGTCACTGCATCCCGTTGTCCTCAGTCACTGCATCCCATTTCACTCAGTCACTGCATCCCATTTCACTCAGTCACTGCATCCCATTTCACTCAGTCACTGCATCCCATTACCCTCAGTTACTGCATCACATTTCACTCAGTCACTGCATCCCATTTCCCTCAGTCACTGCATCCCATGTCCCTCAGTCACTGCATCCCATTTCACTCAGTCACTGCATCCCATGTCCCTCAGCCACTGCATCCCGTTTCCCTCAGTTACTGCATCACATTTCCATCAGACACTGCAGCTCATGTCACTCAGTCACTGCATCCCATTTCCATCAGTCACTGCAGCTCATGTCACTCTGTCACTGCATCACATTTCCATCAGACACTGCATCTCATTTCACTCATTAACTGCATCCCATTTCACGCAGTCACTGCATCCCATTCCACTCAGTCACTGCATCCCATTTCACTCAGTCACTGCATCCGATTTCACTCAGTCAGTGCGTCACATTTCACTCAGGCACTGTATCCCATTTCCGTAAGTCACTGCACCCCAAGCCCGCACGGGCACTGCATTCCTATTAACTCCGTCACTCCTTCCCAGTACTTCAGTCACTGCATCACATTTCACTCAGTCACTGCATCCCATTTCACTCAGTCACTGCATCCATTTCCGTCAGTCACTGCATCCCATTACCCTCAGTCGCAGCATCCCATTTCCCACAGACACTGCATTTCCTTTCCCTAAGTCAGTGCATCTCATTTCCACCAGTCACTGCATCCCATTTCTCACAGCCACTGCATCCCATTTCACACAGCCACTGCATCCCATTTCACTCAATGCTTCACTTTACACTCAGTCAGAGCATCCCATTTCCATCCGTCACCGCGTCCCATTTCCTCAGTCGCTGCATCTCCTTTACACAGTCACGGCAATCCCATTTCAATCAGTCACTGCATCTCCTTTCCATCAGTCACTGCATCCCAATTCCCAGTCACTGCGTCCCATTTCCCTCAGTCACTGCATCACATTTCCCTCAGTCACTGCATCACATTCCCCTCAGTCACTGCATCACATTCCCCTCAGTCACTGCATCCCATTCCCCTCAGTCACTGCATCCCATTCCCCTCAGTCACTGCATCCCATTGTCCTCAGTCACTGCATCCCATTGCCCTCAGTCACTGCATCCCATTGCCCTCAGTCACTGCATCCCATTGTCCTCAGTCACTGCATCCCATTGCCCTCAGTCACTGCATCCCATTGCCCTCAGTCACTGCATCCCATTTCACTCAGTCACTGCATCCCATTTCACTCAGTCACTGCATCCCATTTCACTCAGTCACTGCATCCCATTTCACTCAGTCACTGCATCCCATTACCCTCAGTCACTGCATCCCATGACCTTCAGTCGCAGGATCCCATTTCCAACAGACACTGCATCCCATTTCCGTCAGTCACTGCATCCCATTACCCTCAGTCACTGCATACCATTTCCTTCAGTCACTGCATACCATTTCCTTCAGTCACTGCATCCCAGTTCACTCAGTCTCGGCATCTCATTTCCCTCAGTCACTGCATCCCATTTCCCTCAGTCACTGCATCCCATTCCCCTCAGTCACTGCATCCCATTGTCCTCAGTCACTGCATCCCATTGTCCTCAGTCACTGCATCCCATTGCCCTCAGTCACTGCATCCCATTGTCCTCATTCACTGCATCCCATTGTCCTCATTCACTGCATCCCATTTCACTCAGTCACTGCATCCCATTACGCTCAGTTACTACATCCCATTTCACTCAGTCACTGCATCCCATTTCACTCAGTCACTGCATCCCATTACCCTCAGTCACTGCATCCCATTACCTTCAGTCGCAGGATCCCATTTCAAACAGACACTGCATCCCATTTCCGTCAGTCACTGCATCCCATTTCCCTCAGTCACTGCATACCATTTCCTTCAGTCACTGCATCCCAGTTCACTCAGTCTCAGCATCTCATTTCCCTCAGTCACTGCATCCCATTTCCCTCAGTCACTGCATCCCATTCCCCTCAATCACTGCATCCCATTGTCCTCAGTCACTACATCCCATTGTCCTCAGTCACTGCATCCCATTGCCCTCAGTCACTGCATCCCATTGTCCTCAGTCACTGCATCCCATTGTCCTCATTCACTGCTTCCCATTTCACTCAGTCACTGCATCCCATTTCCCTCAGTCACTGCATACCATTTCCTTCAGTCACTGCATCCCAGTTCACTCAGTCTCGGCATCTCATTTCCCTCAGTCACTGCATCCCATTTCCCTCAGTCACTGCATCCCATTTCCCTCAGTCACTGCATCCCATTGCCCTCAGTCACTGCATCCCATGTCCCTCAGTCACTGCATCCCACGTCCCTCATTCACTGCATCCCACGTCCCTCATTCACTGCATCCCACGTCCCTCAGTCACTGCATCCCATTTCACTCAGTCACTGCATCCCATGTCCCTCAGTCACTGCATCCCATGTCCCACAGTCACTGCATGTCATTTCACTCAATCACTGCCTCCCATTTCAATCAGTCAGTGCGTCCCTTTTCGGTCAGGCACTGTCTCCCATTTCCCTCAGTCACTGCAACCCAAGCCCGCTCGGGCACTGATTCCCTATTAACTCAGTCACTCCTTCCCAGTACCTCTGTCACTGCATCCCATGTCCCTCAGTCACTGCATCCCATGTCCCTCAGTCACTGCATCCCATGTCCCTCAGTCACTGCATCTCATTTCACTCAGTCACTGCATCCCATTCCACTCAGCCACTGCATCACAGTTCACTCAGTGACTGAATCATAGTTCACTCAGTGACTGAATCACAGTTCACTCAGTCACTGCATCCCATTTCCATCAGTCAGTGCATCCCATTTCCCACAGTCACTGCATCTCCGTTCCTCAATCACTGCATGTCATTTCACTCAGTCTCTGCAGCCCATTTCACCTCAGTCACTGCATCCCATTACCATCAGTCACTACATCCCATTACCCTCAGTCACTGCATCCCAGTACGCTCAGTCACTGCATCCCAGTACGCTCAGTCACAGCATCCCATTTCCCTCAGACACTGCAACCCATATCCCTCAGTCACTGCATCGCGTTACCCTCAGTCACTGCATCACATTACCCTCAGCCAGAGCATCCCATTTCCCACATTCACTGCATCTCCTTTCCCTCAGTCAATGCTTCACATTCCACTGAGTCACTGCATCCCATTCCACAGTGTCACAGCATCCCATTTCACTCAGTGAGTGCAACCCATTACCCTCAGTCACTGCATCCCATTTCCCTCAGTCACTGCAGCCCATTTCACTCAGTCACTGCAGCCCATGTCCCACATTCACTGCATCCCATTTCCATCAGTCACGGTTTCCCCTATCTCTCAGACGCTGTATTCAATTTCCCACACTCACTGCATGCATTCCCCTCAGTCACTGCATCCCATTACCCTGAGTCACAGTATGCCATTTCCCACAGTCACTGCATCTTCTTTCCCTCAGTCACTGTATCCCATTTCCCTCAATCACTGCATCCCATCTCCCTCAGTCACTGCACTCCAAGTCCCTCATTCACTGCATCCCACGTCCCTCAGTCACTGCATCCCATTTCACTCAGTCACTGCATCCCATTTCACTCAGTCACTGCATCCCATTTCCCTCAGTCACTGCACTCCAAGTCCCTCATTCACTGCATCCCACGTCCCTCAGTCACTGCATCCCATTTCACTCAGTCACTGCATCCCATGTCCCACAGTCACTGCATGTCATTTCACTCAATCACTGCATCCCATTTCAATCAGTCAGTGCGTCCCTTTTCGGTCAGGCACTGTCTCCCATTTCCCTCAGTCACTGCACCCCAAGCCCGCTCGGGCACTGATTCCCTATTAACTCAGTCACTCCTTCCCAGTACCTCTGTCACTGCATCCCATGTCCCTCAGTCACTGCATCCCATGTCCCTCAGTCACTGCATCCCATGTCCCTCAGTCACTGCATCTCATTTCACTCAGTCACTGCATCTCATTTCACTCAGTCACTGCATCCCATTCCACTCAGCCACTGCATCACAGTTCACTCAGTGACTGAATCATAGTTCACTCAGTGACTGAATCACAGTTCACTCAGTCACTGCATCCCATTTCCATCAGTCAGTGCATCCCATTTCCCACAGTCACTGCATCTCCGTTCCTCAATCACTGCATGTCATTTCACTCAGTCTCTGCAGCCCATTTCACCTCAGTCACTGCATCCCATTACCATCAGTCACTACATCCCATTACCCTCAGTCACTGCATCCCAGTACGCTCAGTCACAGCATCCCATTTCCCTCAGACACTGCAACCCATATCCCTCAGTCACTGCATCGCGTTACCCTCAGTCACTGCATCACATTACCCTCAGCCAGAGCATCCCATTTCCCACATTCACTGCATCTCCTTTCCCTCAGTCAATGCTTCACATTCCACTGAGTCACTGCATCCCATTCCACAGTGTCACAGCATCCCATTTCACTCAGTGAGTGCAACCCATTACCCTCAGTCACTGCATCCCATTTCCCTCAGTCACTGCAGCCCATTTCACTCAGTCACTGCAGCCCATGTCCCACATTCACTGCATCCCATTTCCATCAGTCACGGTTTCCCCTATCTCTCAGACGCTGTATTCAATTTCCCACACTCACTGCATGCATTCCCCTCAGTCACTGCATCCCATTACCCTGAGTCACAGTATGCCATTTCCCACAGTCACTGCATCTTCTTTCCCTCAGTCACTGTATCCCATTTCCCTCAATCACTGCATCCCATCTCCCTCAGTCACTGCACTCCAAGTCCCTCAGTCACTGCATCCCATGTCACTCAGTCACTGCATCCCATTTCCCTCAGTCACTGCATCCCATTTCACTCAGTCACTGCATCCCATTTCACTCAGTCACTGCAACACATATCACTCACTGACTGCATCCCATTTCCGTCAGTCACTGCATCCCATTTCACTCTGTCACTGCATCGCATTTCACTCTGTCACTGCATCGCATTTCACTCAGTGACTGCAACACATTTCACTCAGTGACTGCAACACATTTCACTCACTGACTGCATCCCATTTCCCTCAGTCACTGCATCTCATTTCACTCAGTCACTGCATCACATTTCACTCAGTCACTGCATCACATTTCACTCAATCACTGCATCCCATGTCCCACACTCACTGCGTCCCATTCCCCTCAGTCACAGCATCCCATTACCCTGAGTCACAGTATGCCATTTCCCACAGTCACTGCATCTCCTTTCCCTCTGTCACTGCATCCCATGTCCCTCAGTCACTGCATCCCATTTCCCTCAGTCACTGCATCCCATCTCCCTCAGTCACTGCATCCCATCTCCCTCAGTCACTGCATCCCATGTCCCTCAGTCACTGCATCCCATGTCCCTCAGTCACTCCGACCCAGTACCTCAGTCACTGCATCGCATTTCCCTCAGTTACTGCGTCACATTTCCATCTGACACTGCATCTCATTTCACTCATTCACTGCATCCCATTTCCCTCAGTCACTGCATCCCATGTCCCTCAGTCACTGCATCCCATGTCCCTCAGTCACTCCTACCCAGTACGTCAGTCACTGCATCGCATTTCCCTCAGTTACTGCGTCACATTTCCATCAGACATTGCAGCTCATGTCACTCTGTCACTGCATCCCATTTCCATCAGTCACTGCAGCTCATGTCACTCTGTCACTGCATCACATTTCCATCAGACACTGCATCTCATTTCACGCAGTCACTGCATCCCATTTCACTCAGTCAGTGCGTCACATTTCACTCAGGCACTGTATCCCATTTCCCTAAGTCACTGCACCCCAAGCCCGCACGGGCACTGCATCCCTATCAACTCAGTCACTCCTTCCCAGTACCTCAGTCACTGCATCTCATTTCCCTCAGTCACTGCATCCCATTTCCCTCAGTCACTGCATCCCATTTCACTCAGTCACTGCATCACATTTCACTCAATCACTGCATCCCATGTCCCACATTCACTGCACCCCATTTCCATCAGTCACTGTTTCCCATATCTCTCAGACGCTGTATTCAATTTCCCACACTCACTGCATCCCATTCCCCTCAGTCACTGCATCCCATTACCGAGTCACAGTATGCCATTTCCCACAGTCACTGAATCCCATTTCCCTCATTCACTGCATCCCATTTCAATCAGTCACTGCATCCCATCTCCCTCAGTCACTGCATCCCTTGTCTCTCAGTCACTGCATCCCATGTCCCTCAGTCACTGCATCCCATTGTCCTCAGTCACTGCATCCCATTGTCCTCAGTCACTGCATCCCACTTCATTCAGTCACTGCATCCCATTTCACTCAGTCACTGCATCCCATTTCACTCAGTCACTTCAACACATTTCACTCACTGACTGCATCCCATTTCCGTCAGTCACTGCATCCCATTTCCCTCAGTCACTGCATCCCATTTCCAACAGTCACTGCATCGCATTTCACTCAGTCACTGCATCGCATTTCACTCAGTGACTGCATCCCCTTTCACTCAGTGACTGCAACACATTTCACTCAGTGACTGCAACACATTTCACTCAGTGACTGCAACACATTTCACTCACTGACTGCATCCCATTTCCCTCAGTCACTGCATCTCATTTCACTCAGTCACTGCATCACATTTCACTCAGTCACCGCATCACATTTCACTCAATCACTGCATCCCAAGTCCCACACTCACTGCGTCCCATTCCCCTCAGTCACAGCATTAAATTACCCTGAGTCACAGTATGCCATTTCCCACAGTCACTGCATCTCCTTTCCCTCTGTCACTGCATCCCATGTCCCTCAGTCACTGCATCCCATTTCCCTCAGTCACTGCATCCCATGTCCCTCAGTCACTGCATCCCATGTCCCTCAGTCACTCCTACCCAGTACCTCAGTCACTGCATCGCATTTCCCTCAGTTACTGCGTCACATTTCCATCTGACACTGCAGGTCATGACTCTCTGTCACTGCATCCCATGTCCCTCAGTCACTGCATCCCATTTCCCTCAGTCACTGCATCCCATGTCCCTCAGTCACTGCATCCCATGTCCCTCAGTCACTGCATCCCATGTCCCTCAGTCACTCCGACCCAGTACGTCAGTCACTGCATCGCATTTCCCTCAGTTACTGCGTCACATTTCCATCAGACATTGCAGCTCATGTCACTCTGTCACTGCATCCCATTTCCATCAGTCACTGCAGCTCATGTCACTCTGTCACTGCATCACATTTCCATCAGACACTGCATCTCATTTCACTCATTCACTGCATCCCATTTCACTCAGGCACTGTATCCCATTTCCCTAAGTCACTTCACCCCAAGCCCGCACGGGCACTGCATCCCTATCAACTCAGTCACTCCTTCCCAGTACCTCAGTCACTGCATCTCATTTCCCTCAGTCACTGCATCCCATTTCCCTCAGTCACTGCATCCCATTTCACTCAGTCACTGCATCACATTTCACTCAATCACTGCATCCCATGTCCCACATTCACTGCACCCCATTTCCATCAGTCACTGTTTCCCATATCTCTCAGACGCTGTATTCAATTTCCCACACTCACTGCATCCCATTCCCCTCAGTCACTGCATCCCATTACCGAGTCACAGTATGCCATTTCCCACAGTCACTGAATCCCATTTCCCTCATTCACTGCATCCCATTTCAATCAGTCACTGCATCCCATCTCCCTCAGTCACTGCACTCCAAGTCCCTCAGTCACTGCATCACATGTCCCTCAGTCACTGCATCCCATGTCCCTCAGTCACTGCATCCCATTGTCCTCAGTCACTGCATCCCACTTCATTCAGTCACTGCATCCCATTTCACTCAGTCACTGCATTCCATTTCACTCAGTCACTTCAACACATTTCACTCACTGACTGCATCCCATTTCCGTCAGTCACTGCATCCCATTTCCCTCAGTCACTGCATCCCTTTTCAACAGTCACTGCATCGCATTTCACTCAGTCACTGCATCGCATTTCACTCAGTCACTGCATCGCATTTCACTTAGTCACTGCATCCCATTACCCTCAGTCACTGCATCCCATTACCCTCAGTCACTGCATCCCATTACCTTCAGTCGCAGGATCCCATTTCCA